>NW_009945593.1:0-2062 GCF_000696875.1 Nestor notabilis
CCCAATGGGGATGGGGACACCCAATGGGGACACCCAGGAATGGGACCCCCCCGTGGCACCCTGACCCCCACCCATGGGTGCCCCTCACCTGCAGCACCGAGAGGGCCCCGTTCTTGCCGTAGCCGGAGCAGAGCACAAGCTCCAGGTCTGGTTCCGGGTGGTTCTGGAACTGGGACCGGGAGAGGGGTCAGGGAGCACCTTTGGGTGCTGGTGCTGCTGCTGGGTGCTGTCTGTGGGTGCTGTTGTGTGTGGATCCTGCTGGGTGCTGTCTATGGGAGCTAAGTGCTATTGGGTGCTGTGTTGGGTGCTGTCAGTGCTCTCATCTCCTCGCTCAGGAAGACCGGCTCACCCATGGGTGCTGTGTGTGGGTGCTATGGGTGCTGTGGGTGCTCACCTCCTCGCTCAGGAAGACCGGCTCACCCATGGGTGCTGTGTGTGGGTGCTATGGGTGCTGTGGGTGCTCACCTCCTCGCTCAGGAAGACCGGCTCACCCATGGGTGCTGTGTGTGGGTGCTATGGGTGCTGTGGGTGCTCACCTCCTCGCTCAGGAAGACCGGCTCACCCATGGGTGCTGTGTGTGGGTGCTATGGGTGCTGTGGGTGCTCACCTCCTCGCTCAGGAAGACCGGCTCACCCATGGGTGCTGTGTGTGGGTGCTATGGGTGCTGTGGGTGCTCACCTCCTCGCTCAGGAAGACCGGCTCACCCATGGGTGCTGTGTGTGGGTGCTATGGGTGCTGTGGGTGCTCACCTCCTCGCTCAGGAAGACCGGCTCACCCATGGGTGCTGTGTGTGGGTGCTATGGGTGCTGTGGGTGCTCACCTCCTCGCTCAGGAAGACCGGCTCACCCATGGGTGCTGTGTGTGGGTGCTATGGGTGCTGTGGGTGCTCACCTCCTCGCTCAGGAAGGCCGGCTCGCCCATGGCAGCGTTGGCGCAGGGCCCGATGTTCAAGATGCTGTCGCAGACCTGGGGGCAGGGGGGGGTCAGGGCCCGTCCCCGCGCGGGGACCCGTGGGGTGGCCCCTCCCCAGCCCCCGGGGGCACCTCGAAGGAGTAGGTGGCCAGTTGGGTGCCCGACTGGGCCTCGCTGCCGTAAACCTCGATCTCGTCCACCTCGTCCTGCGGCGCCGCCTTCCCGCCTGCGCCACACGGAGTGGGGGCACCTCAGTGGGGGTCTCCATCATCATCATCATCATCCATCACCATCATCACCATCGTCATCATCATCATCATCATCATCCATCACCATCATCCATCACCATCATCATCACCACCATCACCATCATCCACCACCATCATCATCATCATCCATCACCATCATCATCACCATCATCCATCATCATCATCATCATCCTCCATCATAATCATCCATCCTCATCCTCCTCCTTCTCCTCCATCACCTTCCACCACCGCTCCCTGGTTGCTGCTGGCGAAGCCCCACTGGCTGTTCCAACCCTCATCCATGCTGGAGTAGAGCTCCAAGTGGGATTCCACCTTCTCCCTGCGGGGTGGGATGGAGAAAGGCCTGAGGACAGGACCCTGCTCCTATGGGACAACCCCTCGTCTCCACCCCACTTACTTGTACATCTCCCTCTGCCTCCGAGCCCGCACCAGGAACACCACGAAGATGATGGTGGCCACCACCAGCACGGTCACCGGGACCCCTATGGCCACCCCGACCTTGCTGAGCCGGGACCTACAAGCTTCATCCTGGTACCAGAAGGCCGCATCATCATTCATCATCACCATCATCATCATCCATCACCATCATCATCATCATCACTGTCATCATCACCATCACCCTTGTCATCATCTTCATCATCATCATCCATCACCACCACCATCACCACCATCATGTTCATCATCCATCTCCATCATCATCACTTCCATCATCACCATCATCCATCACCACCCCACCCCACAGCACAGGCACCTCCGCGGTGTCACCCCTGGGTCACCCCGTGGTGGGTTTCGGGGGTGCTGGCACCCACCTGCCCACGGTCCTGAGGCCTCCGGGCGCTTCTTCTTCACTGGGGGCTCCTCCTGGGGATGGGGCGGGGGGG
>NW_009945594.1:0-34822 GCF_000696875.1 Nestor notabilis
CAACCCTAACTATTCTATGATTCAATGATTCAGGGGTTTGTTAGGCTGTTCAGTGACTGCTTCGTATTTCTAATTGTCAAGTCTGTTACTTTTCCTTAATGTAGCCAGTGCAGAAATTATAAACCAAAAATGTATGTCTGATAAGGGACAAGTAATTCCTGAGGTAAAAAAAAAATTCGGTTCCAGTATAACACAGCATTACTATAAACATGGGACTTATTTAAATTGTGCCATGTTTATTTTGTCCAGAAAACCTGACAGTATCCACAAGGACGACACCAAGGTATTGGCTGGTTTTTAAGAGATCAGCAGATGAAGAAATTAAAACATTACTCAAAGAAATAGTATAACTTCTGGAGAGCAGGTAAAGAAGGACCATTTATTACAGCAAACCACAGAAGCCCAGGGCTGGAAACCCTCTGCAATCATAAATATTTTTTCTTGAAGTGACCTCCCTCTTCATGGCTGGAGATGTGTAAGCATGGTTCTGCTGAAGCTAGCTAATACCTTAAATAAGGGCAATGGGCATGCCCTGGGAGTCAGGCTGCTGTTCTCAAGCTCAGCATGTAATCTCCTGGGAACTAGATTATTTAACCCTTCTTCACCAATGCCTGCCCAGAGTTGGCAAGGTTCAGTTGGTTTCTTTACAGAAACTACTCTCACCAAATTCTTATGGAAAAAAAATCCTACTGTTGGAATGGGTATAAGATGGCTGTCACATCCAAGAGGAAGAAAGGAAACAGTACATAGGCAGCTGCAGTACACAATGCACTCTCCACTGGAAGAAATGGAACACCTGTGGCAATTTTCCATCCCCTTTTAGTGTCTTACTGATTTGGACTGAAGGTCAGTCCATGCTAAAAGGAAAAGATAAATTTGATCACAACTGAATTTACAGAGTATTTGAATTAAGGGTTTCAGGATTTGGTACTGAGATGTTAACTCTTTGCAGAAGAAGGCAAAGACACAGATGTACTGCTGGAATGGGTGATACCACAGTTCAGTAACCAGGTTTGCTACCACGGAAAATGGATGATAGCAGTTTGTACATAGAACGTCTGGGGTATTACCATGGCCAGGATTCCCAGAGGTTAAAAGATCCCCAATTCAAACAGGTTTGGAAGTTTAAAGCTACAAATCAGCAGGATTAAAACAAGAGTAACTATAAAAAGAATGGCTGTAAAGCATCCATTTAAGATTTTTTTTTATTCTAGGAAATAACTGTTGGAATAATTTTAACTTTTTAATCCCAATCCTCTGCTACTTAACAACTTTCTTAGCACTATCAGAAGGTCGCCAAAAGAATACCTACCACATACCTTGCAGTTTTGCTTTCAAATCATTCACTGGTCAAGCATTACGTAAGACAATTACATGGCAGTTTATTTGCTGGGTTGCTAGATTTTTGACTGTATAGATTAGAAGGCATCCTGGCAGCCTTCTCATGCATAAAATAATTCCATACAATTAAAGGATGTTTCAGTTTCAGTTGGTTTCCCACTTAAAATCACCCTCACCATGTTCGGTCCACCTGTTGAAGAAACAGCAAGTGACATCTCTAACAACTGAAAACAGAAAGCTGCACCCAAGACTTTCAAAACTCATCCAAGCTTAGGAGTCTTTGCACAGCCTTTCAGGGTTTTTTGTATGGTTGGTTGGGTTTTGTTGTGGGGTTTTCTGTTTCTTTGTTTTTTAATCAGGAGTGGCCAAACCTCAAAACCAAAGATGTTATTTCTCTCTGATTCACCACTGAAAATCTGTCATTATAAGAAGAGAATGCAAATCAGTATCTATTTTGCAACTGTGGAAGACTATGTATAAGATCTAAACTATATGCACAGATACACATAGGATTAGTTTTCCAATAGCAATTTAACCTAGTCTCATTTCTTTGTATTCTGTTCATAGTAAGTCACCAACACCGAAAGCTACACATCACGTTTTAATCCAAACGTGTTTGCAGGGTTTTAAAACATACCATAGAAAATTTATTTCCCCCCCCTTACAGATCTTATATCCATTATAGATCCTACACCCTAAGATGGGAGTCTGGAAAATACCACAGAATTAAACTTATGGAACAATGTTTGTATCAGTTGAGCAGGGAGGAGGGGTGAAATAAAAACAGAATCATGCACACAGTTCCCCTTCATTCTAAGAGCTTGGCACATGGAAAGATTTAATTTTTCATTCGTTCTTTACACCAATCCTAATTTGCTTGGGCAGAGACTCCTTTTCCTCAAGTTTCATCCCAAAGTAAAAATTTTGCTGAAAGAAATGCATTAGACATAGTGAAAATACTAACTCTGCATTTGGTTTAATGCCAGGAAGTATATCGCTGTGAAATTTAGTCCAAATGGAGAATAGTGTGAGGAAGCATGTGAAAAAAGAAATTGTAAATAATTATTATGAAAATCAATTTTTAAAGAGAATGGTACCCAGCTTTGACAAAAAGTGTTTTCTGGGAATGGGTAGAGGCCATGTTGAACTTCCTTGCACAGCTATGTGACCCCTGCCAATCAATGTCAACACTTTATTAATATTTTACTGAAAAAGTGTGAGATGATTCAAACTTCAGCTGTCTTAGTAGGTGTTGCTAAGCAACTTTGCCTGCTTGTCTGAGAACTAGTTTTCACAGCAACCTTTCCTTCAAACCAAAGACCTGCATCCACTTGCAACACTTTACCCTTTGTCAGTGAAGAGCCCAGAAAGTCATATTCCACACCTTCCGTTATATTTTCCTCTCCGTCTCCCAGTTAAGAAGAAAACAATTTAACAGCATCTGAAATTCTCCACTTTACTTACCATAATCACTGTCATAAAATACTATGAATTTCTGCCACCGCAGCTCAGTGACCAGTTTCAGCATAACATCATTGAGGCGGACCGGTGGTCGGGCAGCCAGCGTGTACTCCTCCTCCTCCAGGCTGGGGTTCAGGTGGCAGGCTGTGCGTGGGGAGCCTCCTGTGTTGCGCTGTACAAAAAGGTGTGGAATGTGCATGGCATCTGTCAGGGACTGCAGGGCATTGGCCGAGGCACAACCAGTGGACGTCACTAAGGCTAAGATCCCGAGAGTCATCAGGTCACAGGCTGGAGAAGACAGGAAATAAAGCAGAGTTAGAACAAGCTCAACAATTTCTTCAACAAACTTCGATGCTAAGAAGGGAACAAGACAGGTTTTACCCTTGCAATTAGCACAGAGATGAAATTATTTCTATTACAGTATCAGCTGAAGCCTTTCAGAGTTAGGTCCTGTACCTTTACAGAAGAAGACAGTATCTGCAATCTCTACTGATAAGACAGAGGAAAAATAACGTTACTACTGGCATTGCTTCTAAGAGGAGCTGATGTGGATGGAGATTATGGCCCTTGCTTCAGGCCATTCCTGGGGGAAGCAGAAACTGAACTCCTTGTCTTCTAAAACCCACTTCACTGCTTTTACTTTTTAATCCTTGTTGTGCACATTGGATGAAGACTTTGGACAATAAAAAGCAATTTCTTTTCAAGGATTTGTCTTACACAATAGAGTTTTGAAAGATTTTTTTAATTGATGAAAGAACATTCACTGTGCATCTCAGAGTAATAGAGAAACAACAAAGGCACTTGTTAGAACAAAGGCAACTCATGAATGACTAAACAATTATTAACAACACTGTAGTTGTCTTCAAAAGACCTAGAAAAGCACGTACTATTTAAAAACACAGCATATACATTTGAGCCCATTCTCTTTTGAGAAGAAAGTGTTAGTTGAGTTTGAAACAGAACTCTCAGGACTCCTCACGGTAAGACAAGCTGATGCTCAGCTGGGGTTGGAAAATGTTTCCATCCAAGGCCCCCAGCTGTAATTCAGCAGCTATTTTGTCAGTGGTGGTGGTAAAACTGTGGAAGACTAAGGCAGTTGTTGTTTCCTGTTTTCATTAACCCTCTTGAATGAACAGCAGCAAAGTTGACCCTTGGGAGCTTAGCACAATGAGCGCTCATAGGTTAGCACTGCACCAGCCCTGAGGGTCTCCCAGGAGCATTTGGCACTTCCTACTCCTCTCGTTCTTTGAAGAGAGAGGAGGGTGAGCTCAGGGTTTCAGTAGCTGTTTAAGTCCCTGAGCAACCACCTGCATAGGCACAGCTTGCTCAAAGGAAGCCAGACACTCTGCTTCCCCAGGACAGAGGCCCACCCTAACAAAGCCAGACAGAAGGTGAGTGGAGATGCTCCACAGTCCTCCTGAAGTCTAAGTGAGCTTGCTAACAGTCGATAAACAAAATAACAGTGGATAATTCAGAGCCCCTCCAGGACATGCAGAATAGCTGAGGGCTGGAAATTCATTTTCCAGCTGGAGAGGGAAGGCTGCCCGCACTGGTGTTTCCCCCGTGCAAGGTGACTGCCTTGGCATGCGAGAGAGCAGGCTGCCCATGCACGGCATGTGCTGCGGGACTGCCAGGGCCCATGTCAGGTCTGGTAACAGAGGAGAGAGGTGCTGCCACCCTCTTACTGACCTGCTGATCTCCAGTGGAAACAGACTAAGCAGAAAAGTAGAAAAATTAACACAATGAATTAAAAGGATTTGGTTTTCCTTCTCTAAACAGTATATCTCCACTTTCAGAGGCCAAAAATTCGAAGGGACAGGATGGGTTATGATGAAATAATATATATTTTATTGTATAATAGTACTTAACACTTAATTATCAAACAATACTAATTATATAAACCCACCATAATTAAATACATAAAACTCTTTCTAATGCAACCAATGAACCACTTTGCCAAATATCTTTTTAAACCAGACAGAAAATAAATATATTTCCTTTGATATGGGATAGCAGAAAGAAAATGTTTGATTTTCTCTATACGAACATTCAACATGTATCCTAATGCAATAGAGGAAGATGAAGTGCTTTTAGAATTATTTCCTTGATGGTCTTTACAATAAACATATGTCAGCTGCATTATCTAAATTTACTCTGTGTTGATTATAGTTATATGAAATTGTTCTTTGTTTTTCCTGAGAGCTGACCTGATTTAACAGCAGGGAGGCATTGCATTTGCCAAATGGAAGACCCAGGTTCGGGAACAGATTTGATTTCCCAGGCTTCTTGCCAGAGAAAACTGAACATGTCATACAGGTAATTTATTTAGACACAGTAGGGGAGGGAACAGAGAAGTGGGAACAGAGGGAGAGAACAGCAGAGCTGAGCTATAAGCCCCTGCAGAGATCACCAACCAGTGAGCTTTGCTGTCACCGAGGGTGAGAGAAGCAAGCCACATGGGTCTGTAGAAGGAACAATTTACTTGCAAAGCAGACAGGAGGAGAGAAAAAACAAAGCCCTTTCTGATGGTAGGCTGCATTCAGAGAGTCACTTATTTGTGGAACACAGATCTGAACACCATTTGTGTAACAAGAGAGAACTTCATTCAGCAGTTGAAACTAATCGAAAGCTGCTTTTCTATTAGCAGCAAAATGACCAGAGGTTTTACAGACCAGAGCAAATAGGACCCCTTATCTCCCAGCACAGCCCAACCGAACATGGATGAAATATCTCAGGAAAGACTTTTTTGGTTGAGGCATTTTTGCAGCGTTTTGTAGCTTTTGTCCATGGGTTAAAATGAAGAATTAGTCAACCCGCTTCTACATCCTGATATTTTGTCGATTATGTTCTGCCTGAAAGCATATGCGACACAGTAAACATTATCTTGTCTTGCATTTCTGTTTTGAGATAATATAGCAAGAAGTAAGAAACTTGTATGACTAAGGAGAAAAGGTTTCATATTTTCTGAATTGCTTTCTTTAGTGAAATTATAGAATGTGAAACAGAATACGTCATATTTCTAATAGAAGATTTTCACTATATAAAAATACAACGGATTCCCAGTTCAACCTCTCCACATGTACTACACTGAAGGGTATGAATAAGCTTTTAGCACATAAAGAAGAACAGTATTACTTTCTAAATGAGTTAAGTAATGGCAAACAACTACATAACAGACTCCAATTCGTTAAAAAAATCATTAACTCTTATGACATCTTTTAATTCCTTAGAAAGAGAATGTTCAAGGATTATACAATCCCAGAAGGAAACGCCGGTGACAACTTTTTTTTGATTGCCCCCTCATGCCTGTACTTTCTTGCATACAAAACTTCGACATGAGCAAATGTGTAATTTGCTATTTCATACTAGCTATGCGTTTTCAGCAACTATCAAGCATCCCTGCCTACGTTACTAATTCTGTATGTCAGTTGCAGCTTCATAAACACTCAAAAGAACCTTCAATTTTTACACATTAATTTAGCCCCCATCTTTATTTCCTTAAAACTGAAATAAAGAGATTCAAAGTGCCTTGATCCATGTCAACTTACTAACATAAGTGAAAGCACAATCAAAGCACCTTGAGATCTTCAGTGATTACTAATTACTATAGTTGGAAAAATTTCACATTGTTATAACTAAGCTGCCTTCATATTTATTTGTCCTGTACACATATTTACATAGATATGTTTGAAGAAACAATGCTTTTAAAGTATTTGTTCCAGAGATAAAAAGACACAGTGTTCTAGTAATCCTGCCTCCCAATTACCCTGCTATATGAATAGCAATAGTTATTAGTTTACTGTACTGAATGCCTTCATCATCATCAGGCTTCATTCTAAGAAAATACAAACATCCTACATAGACGTAGAAATGTAAGAAATGTGCCTGTTATGATGATGAAAACATGAACATTGTCATACCTAAAGAATAAATCTGCTTTCATCTACTTGAGCAGATTAAATTACGTCATGGTAGTTGTTCATCAGTGTTGGCCTCCATCAACAGACCATCTCTCAAGCTTACATTTGGATTTCATTGAAGTTTCCCAAATTATTGATTAATCCAGTTTTTAGTTGTTTCAGTGAAGTATCTCTACTGACCTATTCCTTTGAAGTCTGTTTTCAGAAACTCCCCTTTTCACATCTGCTTGACATTTTACATCTTGAACTGTTATTGCCGTTACAGAGTTTCACAGGACACTGCTCTCTTCTCCATCTATTGCCTTGGTTTGATTTTTATTCCATTCAACCTTTCCCTGTTAGCTCTGTCATGATGCTGGCAGAAGAAATATAGGTTAATATATTCTGAGCATCTTCTAACACCTATTTGTCTTACTTGACTCTTACAACATAGAATACATACTAAAACTTTTCTCTCACTCTGTGACCCACATCTCTAACTGTAGTCATGTGCCATTAAGACCACACTTAAGCCTGGAAGAGCAGCTATTATTTTTCAGACTGCACCTTACCCATTGACCTTTTTAATCAGTAGACCTCCCCATGGCACATGAGATGCAAGAATTCTGCTTTGCTACAATCATGTTTGAGGTCTTGCTTTTCTACCACTGCCTTGTGTACTGCCATCCTATTTCTGAAGACAGGTGTGGATGGCAAAGTCCTGATTTGGCACTACCTTCACAGGGATATTTACATTGCTCGGATGTCTCTAATTAAATTCCTCTCACTCCAAACGGCAGGGAATCAAAATACTCTAAAAGAAACTGTTATCTTGCTCCTGGCAATGTGACAACATGACCATCTTTTAGTCTCCCTTTCAGTGGTTTCCTATTATTCAGAAAAGGGCAGCAACTTGTTCCTTTGTTTCTACAATTATCAATAGACCAGCTGCAACTGTAATTTTGGATGTAAAAATATATCCACCTACTGGCATTCACACTGCCTCTTCAAACTTCAATGCCTTTCTGTCTCTCACCCGTGAGTATCACTACAGCTGGTCCTACCCACTTTGGACACCATCTGATTATATTTGATAAATCCTCTGCAAATTGTTTATTTTTACTTGATTTTTTTTCTTCTTTTTCATTTTGACTAACCCTTAGGAGGTCTTTACTGCACTGCAAATGGAGAATCATACTAATAACAAATAACTTGAATTTTTAAAAATGTCACTGTCTGAAAATTGAGAGGTTGTTGCCTTTTTGCTAAGAAAAATTTTCAAATGAAGGAAAAGAACTACAGATCTGGCAAGAGAATGGAAATCCAGCCATACTGCATGTACCTGATATTTCTGGTATAGTACTCTGCAATGAAATTATTAACAAAGTTGGCACTTAAATGTTTGTAATTAGGTTTCAAAGCTATCATCCTGCTGAGATAAGACGAGGGACTTCGTGCTTGCCTTACTATCATTGTCTCAGTCAATCTGTCAGAAAACTAATTTTTCACATTGTTTATCTTTGAAAACCATCAGGGAAAAATCATTTTATCATTAAAACATCAAATTCCAGAGAAAGTAGCAAATTCAGGGAGCATGGAGGTGGAACAGGATCTATTTTGGGAACATGAATCCCAGTATCCCATGAGATTATCAAGGCTGGTAATTTATTCTGCTGAAAGTGCATACTAGCAAATCTACTAACTGTCCTAACAAACAGAAGCAGAATATCATGTGCTATATACAAATACACACAGAAGAAAGTCTCAAAAGGCCTTTAAAATGTAAATGGTTTTGAGCAAAACCAGTCCATCAGGCAGACAAAATTATCAAACAATCTTGTTAATATCACTGACAATGCTCCTATTAAAAATATTAATCTATAGAAAGATTCACTCTTACTATTGGTGAATTAAGGACAACATCAAGCTTAGTCATTTAAGCATTCACTAAAACTGATGCTTCACTAAATGGGGTTTCCCAATGAATATATTTTTTTCTTACTTTGCATTTCATGATATTTGCTTACTCTTCAGCTACTTGCATTAACAGAGAAAGGCAATTCATAATGAATTTGCATCATTGGTATGTAACATGCTATGCAATTGCCCTTCTTTTGGATATTCAGTAATAAATGTATTTTTCTTTCTTCCATTTCTGTAGGCTTTTACTTACCTTTATGTTCTGTACTTACACTATTATTCTTCAAATAACTAATTTATTATTTTTATTATGAAAACCCTACATAAAGCTATAGATACTTGTCACAGAGTAACTGTTAATAAAAAGAAAAGATAACAAATGTAGACAACAAAAATCTTTAATGTAGCACTTTTATTGCTGTACCACCTTATATGCAGGGAAGATGAATATTTGTTACTCCATTACACAGACCTTCAATCAAAACAAAATGCATCTTAAAACAGGAAAGCAAATTCAGAATTAGTCCGCTGTGGTTTTATGCAAAAATCAAACCAACCAAAACCCCTAACTACTCCAACTGTATGGTTTTGGGATGTTACATTTGAGAACGCTAAATAGTTCCTCCCTTTCATTGCAACAGCTTCTCTTCTGTATCCGGGACAAGGATACAGGCATTCTTAGATCCCAGAGTCCTTGATGTGATTGTTTTGGAAGCCACAGGAATCTGACATAGCCTTACCATACCTCCTAATGGCAACTGTGTTCCCCCCACTTGCTAGTATTCATTACCCAAATCTAATGCCAAGTCTTCTACTAGAGATGAAAATTTCAAATCGTGAAAGTATTCCCCTGATATAATAATGCACTGTGAGAAGAACCTTGGAGAGCATTTGTGACCAGCCTGGCCTTCAAAATGCAAACATATCCACAGATTAACATTGCAGAATCTCTTGCAATGGATAAAAGAAAAAAAATAAATAAGCAGCCTGAGATCCAAAAATGACAAAACAAGCCTGGAGTTTATCAGATAGAAAACATTCTCGTGGGACTTCACATAAACATTATATAAACTTAAACCAAAGGAAGCATGTACCCAACAGAAAGGCAAAGCAGTGCCAAAGCTGAAAAAAAACCCCAACAAACCCCAAAAAATACAAGCGCCAACCTGCAGCAGGATCATTAGCATCTACACATGGGCAAGACACTGCCAACAAGGCACACACTACCACTAATTCCATGTAAACTAGAGAAGCACATTGCTGATTTGTGGCAGGCTCAATTTTTTTTTTCTAGCGCAACTATGGAGGAAACATAACTTTTGCCGGCAGTGGAATTGTCATTGTAAGCCCTACATGGGTGGTTTTTGGCTACTTATGTGTCCTAATAACTACCAACCAAAACCATTACACTAAATTATTATTTTATTGTCTTAAAAAGCTGAATAATTACCATCTAGCCTGTTTCTGAATTCTTTCTCCATTCTTCATTATCTCCTTTTTTTTCTTACAAAACACAAGGTAATGGAATCTTAGGTGTTTTTTTAGCAACTGAATCTTAGCAACTGAAATAAGACTGGAAAGTCATTTGTTAAACACTTTCTTTTTTTTTCTTTTAGAAAAACTTCTATTTGTATGGGTAAAGTCCTACAGCAGGATTCTTCAGTCTCCAACTTAAGTAAAATTCTCAGTAGGTCAGCTGAAAGTAATTTGGGATCCAAAAACTAGATACACGTCACAACTTACATTTTCTAAGATAATAATGGTTATTTCAGTAGGCCATCAGTTATGAGGAAAAGATTCCAGAAAACCAGTATATGCATTCAAGAAAACCCATACGTACATATATTAGTGTGCATATGTAAGTGTACATGCAATCACTGTATCAGAATATCCCTGACAAAGCAGCATGTAAAAACACCTCAAAAGCTAAAGAAAGCATGAGATTTTGAAATGTTTGCAAAGAAATTTTCAGAAGATCCTCTCCCCATTCTTGGGCTACCTTTGTATGGTTTTTACAGCATTCAGAAGCCTAAGCTGAACAAGGAGGAGGAAGAGAGGAACAAAAAATGAATGGGTTTTAATATGTGTTTTTCCTATTTTTTTTCCTCCAGAAACATGCTATTACTCACAGAACAGAAGCACACTTCCTTGTGGGCTGCTTTGCCCACACTGCCTGTTAACCTCTTTTGGAGTCAGAAGCTGGCTCTCTCTCCTGTGTGTCCAGAGCTCTAAAGGGGCACCTCGTTACTGCTCGTTGACACATGCTGCATAGAAGAGGCAGTATTTAGGTCTTCAACTTGTTTTCAGCTGTATGCTTTACTACCTGATGTCTTGTGGGCCAATTCTCAGCATGTGTAACTGTCAGAGGTTCCGTGACATTACCAGAAACTGTCTTTTATCTCTAAATACCTATGCCTTGATTCCTTCATTACCCCCTTGGTTCAGCATTTTCAGTAAGCTGTCACTGTTGGCTTGCACGTACACAGACGGAGCACCTAGTCTTAGAATGAAGGCTGCAAAACATTTTTATTTTGTAGGACCGATAGTGAACAACCAAAATTGCATAAATCCTTTCTCTAGAATGCATATTGACTGCAACTATTGGAGGTTTAAAGCAAAGCAAAAAACACATTTCAGTGCATAACAATGTTCTTTCTGTCAGTATCAACCCACTAAACCACCAGCTGCCATCCTTGAAAAACTAACCAGGAAGAGGAGCAAGTTAGAACTCTTCTGTTCATGCGTATGTAGATGAAGAAATTATATCAAAATTGTAAGTAATACACCACAGAGAAGGAAAACAATTATCAGCCTTAGATTTGGGGCTTTCATATAATTTATGGGAGCATATTAATAGCTCTTTTCAATCTTTAATAGTGTAAAATAAAACATGAAAGTCCTTTCACACCAAGTGCACAAGTAAAACTGCTCTACAGTCAAAGCAGTTTACTTTCCATACAACAGAGCGATGCCATCAAGTGGTCAACAAATGCACCAGCTGTTTTCCAGGTGAAGTTTTGGGGTTAATCTTCATTGAACACACTACTTTGTGTGTGGAAAAGCTACCACCATGAAATCAGTAACAGGCATACTCCACTGATAAAAGTGCATTAATTGAGAGCACTAGTGACAGATAAGAGATGGCCTTGTTTTTACAAATGACAGATCTGATACTGCTCTCTAGCTCCTCCAATGAATGTAAAGAGCCCCTGACAGCAGAAACAGCTTTATAGCTAATAATCTGTTTTAGAGCTGATTTTACTATGGGCTTTGCAGTTGGGTGGATTTGGAAGACCAAACCAGGAAAGACTACATAATGTCTGTATTAAAAAAGCCATGATTTAAACACTTTTTAAACAACAATTCGGCAATGTGAGCAGTTAAAGATGTGAAACATCGAGGAATTTAAGCATGTTCTGCTTTTCCTGAATGAATAATAATAATAAAAAAAAAAAAATCCTTAAAGCAGCTAAATAGTACCTTGATAGTACAGCAATTCCCCAGAATAACTGTACTTCTGTTTTCTCAACAAAAAATAATTCCATTAGTAATGGTTTTCTCCTGGAATTATAGCTTGGCATGATGTTTAAAAATGTGAATAAGCATTTCTGGTAATTTGGAATAGAGCATGATTTTACAGAGCTACACATTAATGACAATGGATGGCATCAGTACTACTTTAAGACAGTAGATGGAACTGAATCAGCTTTGACTTTATCTTTTCCCCCTCCAACACTACTTCTGAGGCAGAATTAACTACAAGCCATCTCAATTATTCAAGGGACATAACAGCTTATTTGATTTCCATTCATAGCAAGTTAATCAGTAATTAAGTTTTCTTTTGCCCTTCCACACAGAACAAACTGCACTTTCTCACTCTCTGCTTCCTTCACCTGCTTTTTATTATAAATCATAATGATACAAAAGTAATTTTTTTCATACCTTCATTAGCATTCTGCAGGGATGCTCGACTTTGCTGACTCTTTTGGGCCTAGCTTACATGTAAACAGTATTATTTTAACACCAGCACGGTTTAGGCTCAGCTCCGGCACACACAAAAGGAAAACACTCTCCTGCCATTTACAAAAAGAAGTCAAATGTAGCAACTCTAGGCAACCTGCTAAAACCTCCCAGTTCTTTTGTACTGAGAAACAGTTGTCTGGTACTGAGAAACTCACTTGGATTCGGAGCAGTACTGACAAGCAAGGAACATGTTAGCCCAGCTTGCCTGTCTAATTAGCAGTAATGATACATAGGCACAAAACCTGACAATAGAAACTTCAAGGAGGGGTGGTCTCCCCTTCTTAAATTGTTCTCTGTATCATGCCTTATGCTGCAAGCAGGAGAATGAACATCAGGCTAGGAATCATGACACTGCTTCTGAACTACAGGAGATTTCTGTATTCTGTTGTTTCCCCAGCACATTAGGAGTACGTGCCACTCACAGCACGCTGCTACTCACCTAGAAGTTTTACGCAAGCCAAAACACTGACACATTATCTCTTTTCCATAACCAACTTGCCATTGTGCCTCAGTAAAACACCCATCTGAAAACAACAAATTCAAACAACTGCAAACATAACTCCAAAGCGTCATTTCACATCCTCTGACATACTTTAAGCAGGAGACTTGAAAGAGAGCATCTGGGATATATATATATAATACTATCAGGGCTGCTGTGTTGTGAGAAGCTAAGTGTTATGAGACTCAAAGTAAATTCACAAAAGACCTAAAACTCATCCTTATGGTCCCATCTATGATTTTCCCCTTCCAATAGCTGTTTCTTCTAGCAGTGGACAGCAATATTATGTAAAGCAGATGAGACACCAGAAATCAATTCATATAGCTGGGGAAGCACGCCCATGGTGAAGGAGCCAGTTTATCCAAACAACATTCGCTTATGCCAACTGCTGAAAGACTTGTAGTGTTTATGAATCTAGCTGTGACTCAGTACATATTTATAGCATGTATTTATTGACAAGTTTTAGGGGTCAATCTATTGAAAGATCTCTGCAGTATTTCAAATACTTACAATTGCATTCAAGGATTATGCAAATATCCCAAGCCTAGCAACAATCTAAAACTGCTATTTCATTTTCTAAAATCAACTTCAAAAGGAACACTTTCTTCTTTCCTCACCCATGAAAACATTATGGATGCCAAAATTAATTTTGCTCAATACTGAGAAAAAGATCCTGTCCTCACTCAGCATCAGTATTCCTTACATAAAAAACATTTTGCTTACAGATCTCAAATCCCCATGACCATCCTGTGCTACAAAATGGGTGGCATTAAAATATTACAAATCTGCATTCTCCAGTTTTCCTTTTAGCAGTTGCTCTAGAGCAAGTTCAGATACCACACATAACTTTTTCAACACTTAATAAAACTACTCTAAATTATTGGAGTCTTACTCCGAATTTCTCTCTCCCCTCAGCTCTGCACGAGCCAAATCAGGGAAAAACTTCAAAACCCACACGTTTTCAAGAGTTCTCATCTGAATACATGGAATTAGCCATTCGTTCAAATGTGTTTAATACCTGATAGTTTCTACTGTGAACCTTAGGACAGATTTTCATGACGTCTCAGTATTTATGCACTCCTTACCCAGAGGCTGCTTGAAGATCACCCTATTATTTTGATGCTTAAATGAAATCTGACCTCTTGAAATTTGCCCTTATTTTGGAATACACTTTTTTTTATGTATATATATATATATATATACACACACACACACACACACACACACATATATACCTTTGTACATTTGGGGTTTTTTTTTCTTAACCATCACAACCTCCATCTCTGTCATTAAACAGGTGTTATGCTGTGAATAACCAAGTTTATCTTATACCAACACAGATGCAGAATATTTCTTTACTGTCGTATTATAAAAATAGTTTAAAAAATTGCCCTAATTACACCTTGCACCTGAGGTTTCTCTATACAAGAAAATCACTCTAAAGAAGACACCAATGTGAAAACTAACAAGGCATCCTGGAGTGCTGCAGCAACTTCATATATATATTTATCTATTTTTAGTACAAGATTTTTACTTTTCCATTGTTCAGCTAGTGACCTGGTTCTAGGAAATCACAGAATTATTGTTTTTTAAAGCACCCGTATCATAGCTGAGAAGGAATCTGTTAACGTAATTCAAATTTCAGTGAGCTATTCAAAGCAAAATTTACTTTTTTTACATATATACATAAGCCTCAAAATTCCTTGCTGAAGTGCCCCAGGTATATTAAATCTATATGGAAAAATCAGCTTTATACAGTACTTCACTGAACAAAAATAAATATGTATTAGTATTTTATTCCACTGATGATCTATTCTGCCTTAAATGGTATCCATTACTGATCAGCCTATCTAAACATCACTTTGAGCTTTCTGTCCTCTATATTTCTTCCTTCTTCACCTTCATTACGATTACACAAAGTACATCTTAAAATGGTGCTTCTATAGATAAATATTGTGCTAACAATTAAAATGCTTTATTAATAAAAGGATGACAATTGATGCCCCTATTAAAGTACTATATTTTCAAAGACCTGTAATTAATTGTAATGCTTACAGATTTTATTGAATAGTTTCAGGCAAATAAGATATTAAGTTGTATAAACTTGATAGGAAACTAATCATTAAATTAGATTATAAAACAAGACTACAGACCACACGATGGAAGAGAGCTAAAAATTATTTCATCACTAAGCAAGTCTAAACTGGGTAATTCAGAAGAAACCACATACAAAGGATCTTCTGTTAAAATAGTCCACCTTCCATTGAAAGATATTGTTTCACTTAAAGGGTCTTCTCTCAGCTGTTGCACAATTCCTTCAACTACATCTAATTTCATTAACTGCATAACAGAAAATTGTCAAAGCAGATAATAGAGGATAACTTGAGCCCCATGACATTATCTATACATTAATATGTTGCTACACTCCTGATCAGGTTCTGTGTAGGCTATGTTACTAATTGGACATTATGTTTGTGTATAAAACCTCCAGGTAACTTTCTTAGTCACAGACTAAAACAAAAATAATTCTGTTCCTATTCTACTGACACAGGATTTGAATGAATCCTACAGAAGCCGAAGACAGCTACCAATATGCTGTGCGGTCACAGGAACTGATGCTAAGGAACAAACAGCTACTAAGGCGTTATCACGTGTGACAGGACAAGTAATGTTTGGTAAGGAATTCCAGTATCGCATCTTCCTAAATCTGTTTCTACAGGGTGTTGTAACATCAGTAACCATTACTTGTGTGGAGAGTTAAACACAGATAGAACAAAAGTGCTTGAACTGACAGGATAGACCTCATACCAAAGAAACTAGCACCACGTTCCAACTTGAGCTTGCAGAGGGATTAGTTTAAGAAAAGGAAAAGATGTATTTCAAATACAGAAACAGAAAGAGTAGGTCAGTGAAGGATTCTCCTTTCAAATATCAATTATCTTTTTGCCAGTTACAAAATAATGACTTATTAGGCATTACCTTCTGAGGTTAGCTCTCCAGATACATCATGAAGATGCAATTTATGAGATCTCAAACATCGTAGCCTGGATCTGCAGACCCAATGGTTACTATTAGGTCTCCGAGAGTCCCAGTTTATTTAAAATAAGTCTTTCTCAAAGATCCAATTTCATGAGCACTAAACTGGAATATGATTTTTCATTCAAAGATCATTAACAGTTGAAATACATACCACAGCTTTTAAAGAAGTTGCAAACACAAGAAATGCTTTGAAAATACTAACACACCGTTTCCAGTCTCCTGAACATACTAGCCTCACCGGGGTGACTCTTCCAAGATTTATGTGAAGTCTTCAGACTGAAGACTCATCTGTCCCCCTTTCTTTCCCTCTGTTTCTTGCCTGAACCATGAAGTCTCTTCCCACATGTAACCTTTTATCTCTCCTTCCTTAAAACGAGTGGTGAAAGACCTTGTTTTTATCATGTTCTATGGTGATTTTATAATATAGCCAACTTTGTGAAGAAACCTTTGATGATCAGTTGACCGAAGTCCCTGCTAAGAGCTTAGCTTCCTGCCTTAATTTGATTTGTTTTTTTAAACTGGTGGGGTTTTCCTCATAACCATAACCAACCTTTGTTTCAAGAGCCTTCCACAGTCACAGGTAGTTTGTGGATCTTTCCATTGCTACTTCTATATAATCACTAAAAAATTCTGTCAAAAATAAGAGACAAGAGGAAGGGAGAATACCCATTTTTAAATTGGACTTTAAGCTGCTGTATAACTTTTTACAAAGTTCATGATCTTTGAAAGAAATCACATATTGTAAATAAGCCAATTCTGAAGAAAGATTCAAAATAAAATTATTCACATAACATTTTTCATATGAACTTAATAGCACAGCAGATGCAGTTTCCCCATAAATCATTCATCGCTACAGAAATCCCTCATCTTCAGGAAAGATCTACAGTTTGTTTTTCCCCTTTCTTTTTTCTCTCATCATGTGTGTTAAGGGTCTACATCGATTAATGCAGCCAGAAAACTCTTCTTCTCTCTGGTAGCAGAAATGGTACATTCAGACTCTTCTTGTCACCAATCTGAATTACCAAGATAGGTTTGCACGTTAGAAACCTATCTAAATGCCTTCTAATATTGTTGTCCCTTTCAATGTTTGTCACAGCCCTCTTATCATCTCTCAAATTATGTTTTAAAGCTAGGACCAGGACAATTGAAGTTTTAGCTAGGTCTATCTACTGTCTTGTCTTAGAAAGTTCCTAAAATCTTCTTAGACAGGTTCTTCAGCAACACAAGTGCACAGTTGTGCTAACATACACTTTAAAAAGCAAATACTAACTCACCCCTCCCACATCCCCTAAAGTGAGTTTTATAGAGAGCTTGAGCATTTTCTACAATATTTATTATACATACAATACTATGAACCACTTGTATTTTGAACCTGATTCATCTGGAGAAGCAACTTCTTTGAAATTAAATGGAATTTATTCCCTCACCAGGATGAAACTATTTTGTGCAACCAGAAAAACTACCTCCTGGATTTGACATATCAGCTGATTTCTCAGGGAAGTTTTTGTGTCAAGAGAAACACTCCATCTTTAGATAATAAGAATAGTTTTATATAGTTCATAGCAACATCTTGAGACCAACTGTCTGGCAGACAGTTAACCTGCACGTTTACTACTCTGAAATTCCATGGAAATAAGTCTTATTTTATATATATATTAACCAACAAGTATTTCTCATTTCAACAAGAGAAAAGTTATCTCTTTCCACTGACAGCAGGGTTCCTTAGCTATACAGCCCAAGGCATAATACGTTATCCTTGGCCACAGTACCAATGGAAGGCATGAATGAAGCCCAGGCCTGAGGCAAGCTTAAAGTTTGGGGGAAATTTACATCCTGCTATGCTTTACACATTACATCTAGGTGGAACAAAGGCATATATAAAACACTCCTCCCTCACAGCCCTCTCCTAGTGCAGGGTGGCTGCCACATACCACAGTGTGGACACTGGAGACCAAGGCAAACATCCACGGTAAAAACACATTGCTTTCTTGGTGACTATAACAAGGCATAGCATGTTACAAGTCAGCTGCATGACTGGATCCTGTCAGCAGGAGAGTCATTAACATTTAAATCTAGTTCATGACAGGGAACCTGGACAATAGGGGAAAACCACTTTCCCCCCCTTCCGCTCAAGACCCTTTCGGTCTAAGAGATATTTCTATGCAATGTAATGAAATGCAACATTTCATTTTCTCAAAGACTTTCCCAACCTCCTTGGACTTCTCTGCATGTAGGAGACTGAGCTGTGGTGCACCTGTTTCGGTGGGGAAAAAGGAGGGTTCTAATTGGGAGGAGTGCCTATAATTTTTTTCCTGGATTAACTACATGCTTGAGTAACTGTGCGACCAGAACTTTTCAGGTAACTCTCAGGATTTAAGCTTCTTTGAATATCAAAACTGGATGAAAAGGTTTTTGTGAGCAATGACCAAATATATCAGCTAAACTGCCAGAAAGATTGCAAAACAGAAAGATGGTACAAATTAGTTAAAGGATGAACAGATTCCTAATACAGTCTTCATTAGCCCCCTCAAGAATAACAACTAGATCATACTTTTGGCAAAATATTTTTCAACATCCATTGGTCATTTACTTATGTTTGAGCTGGCAGCAGAACAGGAAGTTGGTAGCAGCCAAATTAGGCTCTCTGAAAAAAAAAAAAACAAACAACAAACAAAACAGAAAAAAAACCCAACCAACTTATGCTCAACAAGTCTGAAGATTTCAAACTGACCAAGTCACTTGTGATACAGAAAATTGCATGCAATTTGCATTATATTCATCTTTTCTCTGAGAAGATGCACTCTGAATGAAGAAAACTCATTAACTGAATAATAGAATAATACTTCAGGTACGTGGACAACTGATGAGCTGTTCATATAGATAACATTGATTTTATAGACTGATTTTAGAACACATAGAAGTGCAAAACTAAAAGAAAAGCAGTATTTTCTAACAATGTTATCATTTAGCCTTGTTTCTGTGTTGTATTAACGGGAAGACAATTTTCATGTTGTGTGAATATACCCTTCTTAATATTTGGGACAAGATGTCCATAGTCCAGCCAGCTGGACTGCACCAAGCCTCAGAAGCCAACACAAACTTCTAGTGACAAGAGGCACATCAGTTGCACATAAAGACCCATATGAGGTAAGCAGCTAGATAGTCTCCTTGTGCTACACAATGTGTTAATGCACGGGGAAGAAAATATGATTAAAAAAAAAAAAAGTGTTTTGAAGTTATATGTTTCTTGCCCACTGACCCTTCCTGAAGTCATTTAAATATAACACTCTACAAAGCAAAAGATCAACCACAAGAAGTTTCATGTGAAGAACATATGAAACTTTTAAAACAAAGATTAAACAATTTTTATTTTAAATCTAACCTTGAAATTTCAATCCAGGTAGTGACTTTTTCCCCTTTTTTAATTTTTCATTTTACAAACTAAATACTTGCAAAAAGAAAATATAAATGCATAATTTTGATTCCAAAACTGAAAACCAGCAGGACACATCTGAAGTATACTGTACCAGCTGGAATTCGCACTTTCAACTGATTAGTGTTATGCTACAGTTGAAATCTCTTTGGTACCTGTTCATCCCAGCAGACCACTCCCATGGATTGCCACTGAGCATAACAAATGAAAAAGTGAGTAACAGTTGTTCAGTGGCTTATGTTCTATCTGAAACCCTCGAGGAAAAGAGATAGTGCAAACATGATGTTGATTTTCAGTGATGACTGTATATGGATATATCCACAGCACACTTCCTGTCTTTTCAAGCAAATCAGTATGGCTAAACACCTCTTTTGCACTCACCTAGCGGCTTTCATTAAGGTGTATCTGGGACAATGCTAACTCATCAAGTGCACATACGGTAGTTTTTCCATCTAACATATACATATAGCATCTGTTAATGCACTAAGAGGTAAATCCATTGCGTGCACATTTTTAACAAGCCCATACAGTAGACTAAACTCTGCCGTAAATCCCAAAACAGGTGCACTTGTCAGAACACTTTATATTCTTCGTGGGCTGATGTTCAGGTTCCGTCTCTCTGGGGTGCCAAGGACAGGGTTGCAGGTTAGAATAGTTAGGGTTGGAAAGGACCTTAAGATCATCTAGTTCCAACCCCCCCGCCATGAGAAGGGACACCACACACTAAACCGTGTTGCCCAAGGCTCTGTCCAGCCTGGCCTTGAACACTCCTAGGGTTGGAGCATTCACAACTTCCTTGGGCGACCCATTCCAGTGCCTCACCACCCTCACTGTGAAGAACTTCTTCCTTATATCTAACCTAAAGTTCCCCTGTTTAAGTTTAAACCCATTACCCCTTGTCCTACCACTAGAGTCCCTAACGAAGAGTCCCTTCCCAACATCCTTATAGGCCCATCCATATAGGTTCTCAGTGTGTCAGCCAGGGGCCATCATAGGCTCTGACAATCCTTGCCAAATTGCTACGTGAGTTTACCAGGCCAGATGACTTTTGATCACTCACCTATCACCACTAAGCTTTCCCATTCGTCCCCTCCCCACTTCATGAATCAGGTAGGACTCCAACTGAGCCCTCTGGTTACTGGCTCACACCTGATGTCACCCCCAAGCAGCCAGAAGATCCTGTGGGTCTCAGCTGCAGTTAACTAACCAGTCCCCACACCTGATACTTCATACAGTCTACATGCTACAGAAGACAGTCACTTTTCTCAAGGGTCTGAAAACCAGAAAATTTTGGCTACAAACTTAGTCTGGGGTAAGCATCAGCTGGTAACCTCTTGCTTCAGTTCTTTGCTATGAAGAGTCTGAGATCTCAAGGGCAAGCTATACACAGCCTCCAGCATAAATCATTGCCTGGCTCCCTCCTACACATTGGGTATGTGCCAGCTAAAATGGTGACCAAATGTGTCAAACGCAATTCCCAGCCTCTGTTGCTCAGAAACACTATCCCAAAAACGATAGGCTTTCTACTTCACCAAGAATGTTCTCTTCTGTTACAAATTATTTTTTGCAGTCATTCATCGCAGTTCTACTGAAAGATAAATTAACGAAGTTTCTTTTGAGGTTAAACTTTTGTGGACTTTTGTTATTCTCCAATTGCTCTTTGGTCAGGGTTCAGTTTTCCATTCCTTGTGTAAGCAACACCTTCACTGAAGGTAAATACAATACTGAATCTATCATACTAGCTAGCTAGGCTAGGGGTTTTTTTTTCCTATCTGTCACCAATACCACGCAAATCTTATTACAGCTTGCAAAATCTTTTGCAGACATATACAAACCAAACTCTCATAAGAGAATATTCCTCAGAACACTGTTAAATTCATTCATTTTTGTGCTGAAGTATGAGGATTTAAAGTCTTTATAATTTCTTAATCCTATGATATAGTTGTACATCTTCTAATTATCTGTAGAGAGTCTAATCCTTTCAATGGTAACCCATTGACCTATAATAGTATTGTTTGAACATTCTGAAAATAAATTTATACCTTATAGCCAACGTTTCTCCCTCTCGTGAAGTTCACATTGTTTTATAACCATGTGTTTAACTGGGTATTGCTTTGGGAAATTGTGTTGTTGATTCAGCAAAAGCTACAAGCTCTTTTGTAATATCTAAAAGGCATTGCAGCAGTCCTATTTTAATGAAATTATATTTGCAGTGTTGAAGCAAAACATCTCATTCCAGTCCCCTGAAAAGACGACAAACAAAACTAAAAGAATAGTGAGCTGATTATAAAGCTAGTTCACATTTTTAAAGATTTAGTAGTGCCAAATCTTGCCATTTCTGGAAAGTCATGAAAAGCAGAACCAATATAGACCTGTGAAAGGGCTTCACATTTTGTCTACACAATACATCTTACAGCTGCATCAGCTTCTGGTATGCGAGTTAGGTCATCTTGAAGTCAATGTTTTTCTTCTGTGCTACACACTGCACTGACTGAGCAGTGCACTAAAGTTCCTAAGTGGCATATATCTCACAAATGCAAAGTAGGGTAGGAGGTCTGGTTAAGTCTTACATGTTTCTGATGTAGAGTCAATGCAGTATAAACACAGCACTGGTTTTCTCCATCAACAGATCTTGCAAAATATCATGGAATTCGAGATTCAACAGACACATAATCCACCCTAGAAGCCTACATAATTTCCTGGGAAAACGATATCACAAAAAAGGAAAGATTCAGTATCAAATCAGTTTTTCATTACCCTTGCTCTGGAATTCATGGGCTAAAAATGCCTAGAAATACATCACAATTTTGTACAAAAATATGTACAAAACTCTTCAACAAGGTTTTCACCCCATTGTTTAGCTGAGATGAAAGGGGATATTATTCCACCAGTACAAATCTCTCTTTATGCATGTCACATATAGAATTTACCTCTTAAAACTGAAAATGAGGTTCCTTCTAGTGTCTGAGATGCAGGAAATTACCATGTACTGCTTACTGTTAGCATCAGAATCCTTATGACTCACTTCTTTTACCCTCACAAGATATTTTCAATAGAAACACATTTTCAGGACATACAGATAACCCTTTTAACACAGTGAATGATTTATTATACCATCATGAACTTTTACAGTGCTGCTACTGCTTTTAGAGGAAGTTTTATCTTGTATTTCACTTGGATGGTGACTGCACTGAATTTTCTATTCAGAATATTTATTGTAGAGCGTGTGGACATATATGCATGTCACCTACCTTAGTATTTTACCCCAGTATGTTACTGAAGAATGCTAACTACTTCAACTGCACTTTCAAGAATTAACTTCGAGGAGATTAAAAACAAAAAATCAAAGTTGCTTTTCTGTACCAAAGAGCAGAATTCATGGTCAGAGTTTTCATTTTACTGCCTCAATAACCATCAATTAAAACCATTTGGCTCAAGCACAGCATCAGATAAAACAAGCAGCAAATAATGGAAATAGAGCCTTTCCGCAGCATCTTTGAAGAGGAGCACCTCAGAATTCTCAGTGCCGATTTTGCTCTGTTCGATCTACCAATTATATCTTGCACAAAAGTATGCGCATACCCCTGACAAAGCACTCTTCTGTTTGCATTATCTTTGCTGGACTTTCATAATACCCTCTGCATTTCGTGTTCCTCTGAGAGCACAGAATGAAAATTCAGACCTAATTTATCTTACAGCAGTTGAGACAGGCCTACTAGTCAGAGCTGGAATAAGAGACATGGGATTGGAATAAAACCAGGACTTTACATTAAAATAGTTTTTTATATATGTGTGCGTATACACGTACATTTTAAAGTCAACTGACTTGCATAATGCTCTTCTGTGACCTTTAGTAATTGACCAGCTATCTGTGGGCTGTGCATTCAGCCACAACCCTGCTATGAACATAAAGAAGAAATAGCGGCACTGTCAAAAATTACAAACAACAAAACTAAATTAACTCCAAAGAACCCTGCTACTCCCATTTCGACACAGAAGAAATATCAAATAGCTCTTTCATGCATGCACAGCAATTAGCCAAGGAGACAAGAGGCTTTGCAGTCTTTGCTTGGGACAGACCTATGGTGTAACGCAAATTTAGCAAATACATTAGACATTCTTCAGTAAACTACAGCTTCTATTACACCACTTAGTTTTTTGTGAGTACTCCTGAATAGCTATTGCTGACTGCTTCAGCTTCTTGCAGCCAGTAGAAGGCCCTACTTCAAAACTTGGAAACACTACATCTGGAATTCTAACACTCCTGAAATCACTGAGAAAATTATAGTGTTTGATTTAGGAAGGTGTCGCCACACTGTAAACCTTCTTTTACATTTTATCTCCTACATAGGTAAATGATGGCCTTTTTGGTTTTTGGTTTTTTTTTTTTTCCCTTCCCCAATCTTCCTGTCTCTCTTCCTCCTTTAGCTTCCCATAACTGAACTATTCAGTCACAGTCTAAAACCTGGCTTCACCAAAATGGACAAGTTCCAGATTTAAACATAACAGCAAAAGGGAAAAAAAGGGTTAATGAATTTACCCACTTCTTTATGGCTTAACAGTCTGGAACACTTCAGATAATGTTAGATACTTGAGTGTAAAGTACTTTCTTCTTATTACAGAAGAACCTGAATGAAAATAAAGGTTCTAGAAATTCACACAATGATTCAGAAAAACATTTAGAATAACACTTGGATGTATGATAAAATTCATCCCATTTAACCTTCAAAATCTGTCTTAAACCTGAAGCAAATACAGAAATTCAATTAATTACATTCAATTTCTGTTAAAACAGAAAAAAAGCACTATCCTAAGATGCTTCCTTTAAACCACAGGAACACCTAACAATACCTAATTTTAGATATTATGTTTAAAATAGCTGGTTATAATGTAGAAACAAGGAAACAGTATGCTATCCATAGTAAACATGACTCATGTATACCGCTTTGCTGGTATTGCTCGGCAGAAAACTGAGAATATCGAGCAAATATTTTTTGCAGTGCTGACAGTTGGTTTTCTGTTCATTAGGTATCCCGACATTGCTTTGAAAACTGTTTCTAAGCAGAGGCACAAAAAAGTCAATTCACATCATGGGAAACCTACTCCCCCCTAGCCTGAAACTCTAAAGCAAAGTTTTAAATGAAAAACTGTATTGGACAATAGTGTAGAAAGTGACATCTAAATGGCATCACTTTTACACTAGTTTTTAAATTAGAAAAACAAACTCACTCCTTAGGTCTTACGATGACTAAAGACTGAAAGCCATGCACCAGAGAAAATGTGCATGGGTTTACCACCACCACCACGTTGTAAATAAACAACATGCAGCAGCCGATACTTACAGAAAGGCTCTACGAAGCAGAGCAGATATTGTCTGTATACTGAGTGGTTGCAGCAGCTTAACAGAATTAATTTCAGTTGGAACTGGCTTCCACTACACTCCTTTTGTAGCCTACAAAACTATTCTTGATAAAAACTGATGAATTTTAAGTCCTTTATAATATGACTTCATAATACTGTGTGGTAGGAAGCTCTACAATTTAATTGCACTTTCCATGGAAAAGTACTTTCTTTTGCTCATTTTAAATCTTCAATTTTTGTTGGACATCCCTTTGTTCCCGTATTACAAAATGCAAGTAATTTTCATTCTCTACTCATATTTCTGTACCATTCATATTTTTATATACTATACTATTATATCTCTTCACGCAGCAATCCTAATCTATTGTGTTTCTTCACACTAAAGGCAGCTTCACAACTTGAACCATTCTCCTTGTCCTTCTAGATTTTATTAGTTTTACTGTGACCTTTGAGAAACATGATCATCAGACCTGCACAGAGAATTTGAGAAGTACACTTGAAAAATGAGGTTGGTTGGTCTCCATTCCCTTGCTAAGAATTCCTAAGATTTGTCTTTTCTTACTGCCACCAAGCATTCAACTAGTGTTTTCCAAGATGCAAGATCTCTTTTCCTGAGTGGTAATAGCGTTTTTAGAATTTACTACTGTGCACACAAATGGATATATATTCTGTGCAGAAACACACATGTAGCATATTACGCAGGAAATGTTTCTGGATAGCCCTGCAATACTAAGAAAACAAAATGCCTGGGGGGTGGGGGTAGGGTGGGGAACCAACACAATTTGTCATACCACATCAGAATTACAACTGAACAACATGCATCTACTCATCTTTATGTCCCTTCCCCCTATACCCATGATTATTCATAAATGCTTTTCACAGTATAGAAAGCAAAGGATACACATTTACACATTTGCTGTTTAGCCATCATCCAAAAAGAAGTCAAGCACATGTATGTTCTCACCAGTTAATAGGCAGGTCACCATCAAATACTTTTCCCACCACACAATACGTGTGCTGCAGGTGGTAGTTGCATAGCCAGGAATCTGTCATTGCTCTCAGACTGCTCAGAGACAGCAGCTCAGCTCAGAGTAGTAAATAAATTGCTTTGTCAGCTATTATGAATCCTAGAGGATGTAGGGACTGCAAGACTAATTTACAGCCTGATCCAAAGTATCCCAAGATCACTGGGAGTCACTGCATGTAGTACATGAAATTTTGATCTTCAGGCCATTATAAGAAAAAGCTTAAGGTGAAGGTTGTCCTACAGACCTCGGCCAGCACACTGCCTGTTAATATGTGAGCCTGTGCACATCCATCCTCTGACTGAAGGCTTCTGCATCCAGGTTGCAGAATTGGGTTTTGTTATCTTTATATGTATCTTTAATACATCCATCTAAAACCAGGAGGATAACAGCAGCACGCATGACAGCAGTGATAAGCATGCATATTAACAAACACTTTATAGATACACCACAGAGCAGACACGAATATATTTGTTAAGAACATGGGAATATAAAATAAATTCTGTAGAAATGCAGGACAATGAAATTATTTCAAATGCCAGTAACTGCAAATAATATGACTGTTCCTTTAAATAAAAATATCTGTGCTACATTTAAATTCCTATTTTTCAGAAAACATTGTGAACATCTTTACCTGTCTTAGTGAAATCAAACAGTATATTATGAGGCACCAGAAGTTATTTCCTTGCCAGGTTTGTTTTCTGATTGTCTAGGTGTTTTTTCATTTGCACCCAATTGAGCACTGCTACATCACCAGTTCCTTTGTACTGACCTGCTCATCTACTGCAATAATTTTTTTGTTTTCCAGTTGGTGATTCCATCTCCTAGCATCTATCATCCCGTTCTGGTACCTTATTCAATTTTACAAACTTGCCACTGCAAATTATTTGCACAAATGGAGAATGATTTCTCTTTACATTAGCTCCCTCTCCTTAAGACTTGCTCCAGCAACACACTTGGCAATGCTAGGGCAAATGGTGGGGAAAAAATGGCACAAACACAAACAAGAATTAACAAACTCAAGCACTCAAGAACTACACACTGGCAAAAATAATTCTAATTCTATAAGGTACAGGAAACCAAGAAAGCTTATCTTAGTCCTAGACATCTTGGAAACATATTTCCTTAACTTATTTTTATAATCTATACTTGCAGCATAAATCCTCCATTAACCACAGTTCATTTAAAGGAAAGGAAAGAACAGTGGGACACTACATTGTTTCAAATAAGTGAAAAATTACATGGCAACAAACAACTACACAGCCCATTTTTAACATCAAAAAGGTGCACAATCCTAACAGGATCTAAAGAATGAACTATACATAATCCTGCTGTCTTCAATTTCTGCTCATCAACTGAAGCATCCCTATCAAATGGCCTTTATATACTCCCTAATTCAAAAAACACCAAGCAGCTAATTTAATCCTCAAAGTGGATACTATAAAAGTGTGTCTTGTGCTGTAAAGAGATAACGGGAAAAGTGGTTTAGATCCAAGAAGAAAAAAAACCCAGAAAAACAGGTTTTTCCCATAACATTAACTTCTTATACTTCACTACATCTGTTTTGTACATCTTACTCACTTTCCAAGCAGTACAAAAATTCATACTCTAATAAACATAAAACAGGTATTGCCCTTGTTTTGAGGAGTTTAAAAACACTCCTTGAAATAAATTGCTCCACATACGAAGTTCAGGAAAGCTAAATTCTCTCTCTGAGAAACATGATCTGTAGACATGTTTTGTTTTCCTTATTGAAATAGCATCTCAAGAGCACTGGGTTCAAATCACATGTTGTCCATCAGGGGTCAGCCTGATTCACATGACAACCAACTGACAATATTCCTGTACTTACTTCAATGCTATTTCAAAAAGGAAGAGATGGCAAGCAGAAAGAAAACAGCTTTTGTCTTTCAGGAGCTTAAATTTTCAGAGACATCAACAACAGGCTGAAAAGATAGTCAGGGTTTAGAGCTCTATTGCTCGCAGGTGGTAATTGCCTACAGGCTTACAGATGCAACTGTATGAAAAAGCTCCACCTGAAGGAGTAGTAGGTAGGTATACACAGGCTGAAAGATCGCTCCTATCCAGGGAGGGATGAAAACTGCATAGGTGGTGCCCAAAGGGCACGGGATTTCACTCAGGTTCCAGATGCTGAGCAGTAAAACGCAGTCATTCATAGCTGTATGGTGCCTCTTTCAAGATAGCTGACACAGTTGCATTTTTAACTAACTGCATGCATCTTTGCACACTTGCGCAATCTGTCTTGTATCAATATTCAGAAAGTTTATTCATAAAATCATTATTTTTTTAATTTTAATCACCTTAATCCTAGCCAGTGGTTTCCCATCTTTGCAAGGTTTTCCAGCAGAGGGACAGGACACTGAAAATTTCACAAATGGCAGTACAGCAAACATCACTGTCTCATTTTACCACATTTTCTGCAAGGCTTAGCAGTCACCCAGGGACCTCGAAGAACCCATGGACAGTTGCCTAAAACCTAGTGGGGTTTTTTCTAGTTCAGAGAAATGACATAGAAGTGACAGCAGCAATTAAAAAATGAATGCACTCTTAAGCAGTCTTTAATGAACAAGAGCAGAAAAAAGAATAAATTAGAATTAAATTACAAGAAACACTTTGAAAATCAGATTAAATTAATCTGGCATGGAAATCTTTCATTTCAATATTCAGAATATTTGTAATGAGTCTTCAATTAGTAATATTTTAAATACATTTGAATGATTTTTTTTATGATTACACAATCATGGGCAATATTTAATAACACTTATAAATTATATATTTAAATTTACTGCTTTAAAATATTTATCATAAAGGGCTGTTTGCTGTTTTTCTGAGAGGTGATGTTGTCGGGTTTTTTACCCACACCCTCTCTCCTCACCATTCCTCCCAAAGAAGGTCATTATCCTTCTGCTACTGGGTACTTCAACAAAACTTAAACCAAAAAAAGTGAAATGTGGATGTAATAAAATTTTACAGAATCACTGCTTCTTGATTCTTAGTTGTTTCACTTGCAACGCTCCATTGCATGTAGCAGAGCAGAAATCATCATTATCAAAGCAAAAGCAGCAAAATTCATAAATGCATATCTGTGCAAATAAAAGTTTAGAGCAACATTTCCAGAACCTAACCTCTTTCAGAAACTCATAGATTTAGGAGTGTAATCAGAGCCACCACAAAAAACAGGTGATATTCAGGCAGGAGGTCATTTGCACATTTTTAAAATGAGATTTTTCCACACAAAGTCTGGAATAGTCTTAAGAGCAGGTGCACTAAAAGCTTCTGGAGAAATTCCCAGCTCCCTGCAGCTTGCAAATGTCCCTAAAGGAGTACTCTAGGCAGAAGTGGTTACCCTGGACCACCACATGCAACCCAAGGGCTAGACGGGGCTGTTTATCAGCACAGAGGCAGCATAACCACGTCCCTGCTTCCTGCGGTCTCCAGTGACAGCAAAATTTGATGTTCTGCCCACCTATTTTCCAACCAAAGATGCAACTTTTAGCTGTGATAACAGTCAAAAATTCAAGCAGAACTGGGGAAAGGGCAGATGCCATTGTTCTCAGCCTTTAAAAGACCAAATACCTAACAAGAAAAAAAAAAATTACATTTGGGTAGGGGCAAGAACCTCTGGCTGTTATATGCAGTGGTCAGAGAAGATGGCTATCTAGATTTTGAAGATATTGTAACAAGGAGATCATGGTATTCCCTTCCAGGGTCCACAATAGGAATCTTGAAGTCATTCATATTTATGTATCACAAAATAAGCCACGTTAAATTTACCATCATGTCAATATGCAGCTGTTACTGATCACTTGGTAAAATCTAATAGACAATAATAATATAAAAACAATGACAACACTACTTCGCCCTCTAAACACCTGACATCTTCATTTCACTATCTAGAAATCACTGCAATAAAGATTCATATTTTCTAAGGCCAGAAGGATATCATTATAGCCATCTAGTTTAAGCTGCTGCACCATATTGCTATGAAATGTTATCCAATGACTCTCACATGAAGTCTAGAGCTTCTAAGATTCACCACATGCTCAGCTTCACTGATCCAACATTTATCACTCTTAATATTTCAGAAAGTGTCTTTTGTTCCAGTCTCATTTTTCTCTAACTTCAGCTTCTCCATTTTGTAAAGGCTTTTTCTACAAAAGCATGGAGCTCCTTACTACCAGAAATATTGTCTCAAAGTCATTACAGTAAGATTGGTCAAACTTTCCTTTTCTGAAGTGAACATTTTGTAATTTCTTAGCACAAGAGAAACAGATGTCAAATCAGCCTTGTAGCTCTTTACTGAACATAGCGACTTTCCCATATCCTTTATAAAGCTCACAGAATTGAGCCACACCATATTTTAAGACTATTTACAGTAAAACAGTGATGCTAACGCTGTTACCCAATACTCTGTTCTCATAGCTGATATGAATCTTTAAGAGCTTATATTTAGAAGTCACAGAAGGTAATGACCCATACTGTTTATTAAATCGCAACTCCTCAAAAATACACTTCTATGTTAAGCAAGTATGATACACATCCTACATTCCCAGAAACATGAGCTCACATCATTTAAATATGATTGCAGAACAGAAATGCTCTTTGCAACACCAGTAAAGTATAGCTAAATATCAGCCCAAGTTCCAGATCTTTAATTAGCATACTTGCAGAAATCTCCCAATCTCCCATCCATGTGATTTACCTGAAAATAACTTCCCCATAGAAGAAATTTCATTTGTAATGTAGAATGATAATGTTAATAATAAGAATTGTATAGATAAAACTAATTTTCTTAGTCAATGTTGCAGTTAAGTTTCTTTTATCAAATCCTAGTTATTTGTCTAGTCTTGTTGATGTCATCCATACTGAGCTATGGAGAACTTTTTAGACACATAAGTAACCCACTGGTATCAAAGATGTCATTCTCCTCAGATAAGTGGTGAACGTAAGACTAATACCAAACTCATGGTTTTATGTAATACTGTAATACTTCTTATTGATTCCTCCCCTTCTTTAGTGATATATTAAAAATTATCCTTGTCCAATGAAGCTGCATTTCGTCAGTACTCTCCCAAAAATAAAAATCCTAAGCAGGTGTTATGTACAGGTAGGCATCTAAATTAGTGAAAACACAAGTCGGTATTTTCCTGCACTGTGTCTGGATTTATGCATATCCAGACCTCACATACTGATTAGCTTCACCTTTCAGCAAAACCAGCATCCATCAGTCAGAGGGAAACTATGTAACTGAGATTAATGCCAAAGTCACTTTATCCATAGTTCAGAAGGGATGTGAAAAGACATTCTAATCTATAGGATGATCAAAGCCTTGCAAAACCTCAGAAGTAAGGTTACATGTTCCCAGTCACAACTCAGCAGGTTTGCATATTCTAATTAGGGTACAACACAGGAAAAGGTCAACTTCATAAAATACCAAGAGAATTAATACACAGTGACCTTGCCATTTCCTTTTATTTGATTACATGTACACTGCCAGAACAAGACTTCATGTACTGCATTTTATTTGTATCCACTTTGCCAAACATCTCTTGTAGAAAAAGTGTTAATCCCCAAGATGCATTTATTCAGACAGAAAACTTACAGATATAATTGTATGTTAAAGAAGGCCTGGGTGGCTTTTTTCCTGTTGTTTTTGTTATTTCATTACTTCTGTTTCCTACTGACTGTATATTTATCAGTGTTGTTCAACCATAATATTAAAATTCCAAGTGAACAGTAGTCCTTACACTCCTATTCCTCATAGCAGCTTAATATGTCTGTGCTTGCTGAAACTTCTCTGCCAAGTTTGTATTCCTAAGTGCCAAGTTTGTATTCCTAGGTGCCACAAGGCTGGGCTGGCAAACTCACTCATCTACCCTTAGAAGCAGGACTCCAGGGTCCCAAACACAGAGCCCTGGGGACTTCGTGTGGCATCTGCTGCCATTTCAGCTCCACAATACAATTGTCTCAGACAACAAGCAGGCCTCCCCAAAACTCTTTTGGAGAGGTGACATCTCACCACCAGCCAGTGCCAAGGCCAAGTAGTGATTTAGGGGTGGGCCACCACAGAGTCCTTTTATTGAATGGGAAGTTGTGGTTATTAAATGGGAACATAAAAATACATATTAATTATGAGATTAGAAGGCTGAAGCCATTCCTCTTGTGGGCGTTTTGAGGGCTTGTGCTTTTTTTATTATTGGGGGCGTGCGGGGATGCAGGTTTGTTTTTAATAGCTTCAATGTTTCTTTTTTCACTGACAGGCTTCATAGTGACAATTCATTTCAGGGGACTTAAAAAATAAGTTTTACAAATAGCATTTTTGTCTTTGAAGTCATAATTTCATGAATAGAGCTCTTCCAAACAGTAGTCTGCTAAGTAATAAATCTTGTAAAAACTCTTGGGCAAACTTTGGCAAGTATAACTACACCTCTCCTAGGCAGTGTATTTCAGTGGTGCTGACCACCACTCTCCTCATTTATGGGAGTACAATTGAGAATGGGGTATTTTCCTGGAAAAGATCTGCATTCCTAACAACTGTAGTACTGAAATGCATAACAGTCAAGTGCAGCCTTTTCTCATACAGAAGTATCAACAACTACTGAACTCACTGACTACAGAAGAGAAATTAGAAAAGGGTATTTCTGCAAAGCAGCCTTCCTCCTCCTTCCCCCCACCCAAGAGAAATGTGAAGATACTCCTGATATTTTTTAAGGAAAATAAAGTTGTTGTAGATTTGGGTGTATATGCATATATACATATATAGGTTTGGGTGGCACGATATATTTATATATCCACTAATACCACAAGGTAACACCACCAGTACCATTATGCTTCTTTTATGCTTCTTTAAAGTTTTATTGTAAAGGTTTAGGTTTTGTAGTGTTTTTGGTGTGAACCAGGGTGTTCTTAAGCATTTCACTACCTGCATAGCATGTGGCTTGCAATGAAATGGCTATGGATTCAAGAAAAGACAAACATTCAGCAAGGATTCACATCTTAAGAGGCTCACTTTCAGGTCCAACCACAAGATATCTAAGCTTCCAGGTAGCCATCAATTTCTGCATTTTGCAATTCAGTACTGCAATGAGTACATTTCAATTCAAGCACTGGTCAGGTGAGGAGAAGGTTGTTTTAGTTTGCTCTTTTATTTGGGGTTTTGAGGTACAGGAGTTTAAGAGAATTGGCTGTCTTTGTACCTAACACAGAGAAGACCCAAAAATAAGCTTTTTCAATTTTCAAGTTGTTTGAGCTAATTAGAAATGGGGGAGGAGGGGAGGGAGGAAGGGAACCTACTTACATAAGCTTGTTCCAAATTCTGTTATACATTATTCTTCCCTTCAGCCATGATTCAGATTTTGCTTTTTATCAGTCTTTGTATTTTTCCTCCACATTTCTAATAACTCTCGATGCTCTTTAGGGTTATTTAACTATTTTCTTCTGTACTGGATCTATCACAGTTCAGTATCTTCACAGAATTTAATTTATATTCCTCATTTTCTGTGCTATTAACAAACATATTAAACATTAGAACACAATACAGCATTATTCCCTGGTTAGGCTTTTCCCAAAGCTCCAACCTCATCCATTTAGCATTATCTTTTGCTTAAAGTTGCCCTGCCAACTCTTAGATGACATAGCAGCATCTCCATCACAGTCAATTTGAATCAATTTGTCAAGTAAGATTTCATGAAATGAAGTATCAAATGCTTTACTAAAGTGTGAATACATTACATTTACTGCATACCTTTCATTCATCAGATTTGTAATTCTATCAAAAAGGTAATCAAGTTTGATACGCCTTTCACGCCCTGTTTTTAACTTTCGCATTTTTTAGCCAAAACATATTCACCTCAGTGTACTTGCAAAACTCAGAATCACTGTACATGCAAAGCCGAAAAGAAATTATTTTGTGGTCCCAGAGGTTGAGCAAACATCACTATGTGACCACAGGCTGAACTTGTTTAAATCTCTTCTCCCACATAAGATAACTGACCTCTCACCATGATTCAGCACATACACAAATAAATTAGGGTGATTAAGCTGCTATTGATACAATCTGTACAATTGTATATAAGTCCAAAATCTAAATCACAGAGCTGTAGGCAGTCAACTTCAACACCCACTTGGCTCTGCATCCTGTTAATTCTAGACAACAAATGAGTCCTTTGATGAACAAACACACACCCAGCTACATTTTTTTCCTCCCAAAGCCAGACATCATGGCTGCTTCTTAGGTCAAGCTGTGAAAAGTGGAAACAAGACACAAATTATGGATGGCTGTTTGCATCTGCTGGCCTCTCTCATTCTTGGCTCTGAAATGCATGCTATGATAGCAGGGGAATAGCCCTCACTCAGATTGCACCTGGAGGCTCCTTTGATTCAAATATAGAGACATATATGTTTATTTTTCAGGCTGTACTCAGCACTGTGAAAACAAGCAGCTACAACCACTGGACAAAGGCAGAGACTGACTGCTGCTATGAAGGACTTTCATCAATACATCCCCCCACTCTCCTCCTCAATTACACCAGTAGAGACCATCTTATTTTAAAAGAATAAAAAGTAGTTGCATAAATAATACAAACCAAAGCTAATTGCTTCCTGAAAACAACCAACTTTCTACATGAGCAAACTAAATTGAGTTTAAAGTCCAATTAAGTGTGAGGCAGATCTCCAGGTGGGGTGGAGGAACAGATTACAAGATACAGACTACTGACTCTTCAGGCTATGCTTTTCAATAAAAAAAATAAAGTAGAATTATCTATGAGAATACAGTTTGTCCTGGGTTCAGCTACAGCAG
>NW_009945595.1:0-16343 GCF_000696875.1 Nestor notabilis
GCCAGCTCGCCCCCTGCAGGCCACGCCGCGCATCGCCCCGCACAGCCGTGCCCGCCGCAGGACGTGCCCAAAACCAGGAGGAAACGGTAAAAATCAAGCAGTGCCGCCCGTTGCGAAGCATCAGGGACCGAAAGCATCTGTTATCCGGCTCATATGGGGAGCTGCAGCGCGGATGGGATCTCATTCAGGGGATGTGACTGTGGCTGGCATGTTCATGGTATGGGGTTTTCCCCATTATTGTCATCAACTCACTTGCAAGATGACAGCATGGATCTTTCCCTTGAGAGACAACCGCCTCTGCTTTCTTGTCTTTGATATTTTATGAAAACTTAAGTCTGATCAAAAGGCAAAGAGCAGAACTAGGCCAAAGGAAGGCTAACCAAGAGGTTTAAAAACCTTCTTCAAGGAAGCGTTTAAGCCTCTGTTTTGGTAATGTGATTGTCAAAATTGTTCAGCCTGGAGAAGAGAAAGCTCTGGGGAGACCCTAGAGCAGCTTCCAGTGTCTAAAGGGGCTGACAAGAAACCTGGAAAGGTGCTTTTTACAAGGGCATGTAGTGATAGGACAAGTGGGAATGGCTTTAAACTGACAGAGGGGAGATTGAGATTAGGTATTGGGAAAAAATTCTTCCCTGTGAGGGCGCTGACACAGGTTGCCCAGAGGAGCTGTGGCTGCCCCATCCCTGGCAGTGTTCAAGGCCAGGTTGGACACAGGGGCTTTGAGCAAGCTGGTCTAGTGGAAGGTGTCCCTGCCTGGGACCTGGATGAGCTGTAAGGTCCCTTCCAACCCAAACCAGCCTGTGATTCCATGAAAATAATCTGCTGCTTGAATAGCATTTGAAGGAGGTTATGCTGGCAGGTGCTGACTCCTTGTAGGAAGGACGCACCAGTACTGTAAAGACCTCACTGCAACAGAGTCAAATGCAAATGTTCCTTTAACCAAAACACACTGGAAACTGACCCTGTTCTCTGGCTTGTGAGAATCCTGCTCTCCTGAGTACACATGTGGGCATACACTGGGTATCATACGTTAATGCACAAACCTGTGTGTTCAAAATCGCAGGGCCCAGGTGAGCACCTGGAAGGAGACACGATTGTCCCCATCAGTCAGTGCTGACTCCCACCTGTGTAATGCCTCCCTGCACTGGAATTTAGAGACCAAACCTGTAGATAAGGTGTGCAGGGGTCAGACTTGCACTAAGGTAGATAAATGGTCAGGAGGTGCAGGGATCAGACCCCTTAGGAGTATGTAAAACAATAAAGGAGAAAACAGACATCTGCTAGTGCATGGTTTTGTTCTGTTTTATTTGAGTAACACTGCTGCAATGTGTTTATATCAAAGAAGAAGTTAAAGCCTGTATGATAGGATTTTTGTTGTTCTAAATTGAGAACTCCTTTTATTCTGCTAATCCTTTCACCGGCTGCAGGCTCTCTCTGCTCTTTTCAAGCACACAGTTCACTGCTTTATTTCCTGCTCCTCTGTTCTGACTCTTGTACTTGGTCTGATTTCTCCACTTCCTTAACTTCTGACTTGTTCTCCTCTTCTCTTGCCAGTGCTGGGAAATGTGGTCTGCATTTCATTAACACAGAGAGCGAACCTCAGCCTCCCATGCCCTTCTCTATACACTGCAATGATAAGGCAGAAAATACTGGGAAAAGTTTTCTCCTAGGGACTAGGTGGCATTTTCCTTGGGATATTCTCAAAGGAGTAAGAGCTCCAGCATGCTGAAAGCAACCTATGCAGTCATATGGCTGTGTCCCAAAGTGGTGACTACTACCAGCCAGCTCAGAGCTTTATATTACACCTTCCTTTCCTCCCTTCTCCCTTGACATCGCATGCTTGAGCAGGGTTTCCCTCGTGGCAGTGCTGCCAGGTGAAGATGAGGGGGTCCAAGCAGAGAGGTGTCGGGCAGTTGTTTTTGGGCATTCCCACTGCATTGCCACTGGCAGCAGTGCAGGGGGCTGTGGAGAACAGGAGCTCATGCTACCCCCTTGACTGTGGGACTTCAGCATATAAAGGAACCACTGTGACCCTTGAAGCAAAGCACTCCTGTGGCATTAAAGAAAGTTTCAGCCCTTGCACTAGTTCCTAAAAAGGGTAGATTTAGACTAGATATTAGGGTAAAATTCTTCCCTGTGAGGGTGCTGAGGAGCTGGCACAGGGTGCCCAGAGAAGCTGTGGCTGCCCCATTCCTGGCAGTGTTCAAGGCCAGGTTGGACACAGGGGCTTGGAGCAACCTGCTCTAGCAGCAGGTGACCCTGCCCGTGGCAGGGGGTTGGAACCGGATGAGCTTTAAGGTTTCTTCCAACCCAAACCTTGTGGTTCTATCACCTACCTTGGTGCTGTGAGAGGGTTGTGAAGGAAACCCCTCTAACATTCCTAAAATGCCTGGGTTGCCCTGGTAAGAGAATGCAGCACTGCACACTGCTCTTTATAAACAGTGCAGCTTTATGCTGTATTGGTCCTTGTTATCTGTCCAATATGTTTTCTGTGGTCTCTGGTCCTCAGTATCCTGACTCGGAATTTTACCTGCCAACAGCAGAAATGTGTCGTTAAATCCCCTGGTGCAGAAATAGGCAGTTCCTAATGCCCTGCCCTGCATGCATGCTGAAGGAGGTGGGGGTCTTCTCTAGGACACTGCATGATTACTGATTACTCCCATATAAATCCCGATTTTAAGGAAAGCAGCTGACAGTGGGACAAGGTCCCACCACAGTGACTTAGGAGGCAGATGCCAGCCAATGCAGCTGTCTTAATGTTTGTCCTTTGGCTGAGAAGTCCTGGAAGTGCCAGCTGCGCCTCTGGGACGGCTCTCACGGCACCCTCTGCACCTGCAGTGATTTTCAGTATTTATCAGGAAGAAAAGCAATTACAAAATGCTGCTGTGAAGCTCACCAACTTAGCTGCAGCAACAGCCAAACAGTTCAGCTGTGCCGGGGAGCGCTGGGCATCAGACAAGGGCAGTGTGACACACACAGCTTTTTGCCAGCCCAGGCTCATCAGCTCTGCTCATGCCAATGGCAGGGATCCTCGCAACATCTTTGAAGCATAATTTGTTTAATGGAAAATGCAGTGTTTGGTTTTCTTCCTTCCTGCCACCACAGCTCTACTTTTCTTGCTCACTGACTGAGCACGGTAAACAGATTACTTAAACACTCTGGAAAACTGATCAGCAACTGCTGCCCAGTGGGAAAGCCTCTTCCTGTCCATTCCTGAAAGCTGTCAGTGTCATGGAAGCATCATCACTTGCCTCATTAGAAAGGTGAAATAAAATGGCAGTAGGCAATGTCAAGAGTTAGACAGCACACTAATACAAGTGCACAGAAGGATCTTTCTTGTTCTTCTAGCAGAAGAAACCAGCCTGGAAGCTGGCACCATCTCTCGGACTCCCACCTCGGGCTCCGCAGCCACTGCAGCACCTCCCTGCTTACCTTGCAGAGCATTGCTGCAGCTTTTGGTGGGAAAAAGGTTCCTGCTTGTGAATGAAGAACTTTGCTGCCTGCACTGGTGCCCTTTCAACCCTTGGCTGTATACCAAGAACCCACATGTGAGCTGTGTTTGCCCCAGGGCTCTGCAGCAGCAAAGGGACACGGGGGGACTCGCAGGGCAGCATTACAGGAATGAGCAAGTCTGGAGAAAAGTCACAGCTTGTAACTGATTTGCTCAACTGTAAATAAGGCAAAACTCAATTCCCACTCTTGCCTCTGATTTTGCCTTGAATTACTGAGGTTTATGCCTTCTGCTCTGACCCCACAAAGATGAGCCTTGCAAAAGTACACTCAGGCCAGCTGGTGAATTTTTGGATCATGTTTACGTAGATTCTGCAAAGCTTTGACATTATAACGTGGGATACCTAGGAAGAGCATCTCTAAACTAGGCATCACTTTACCCTTAATCTCTGAAGAGGTATAATGGGAATTTAAGTGTGTTAAACTCTCCAGGCAAAGCCTAGTCTGCAGTATTGTCCTGAACAGTAAAGGGGTTAAATGTTGAAAGTGCCTTCCTTGTATTCAAGGCAATACATACTTAAAGCAATACGAAAATAGCAGTAACAAGCCATCCAAATACACCAACTGGTGTGTTATACCTCAGGTTACATTACTGGGAAGAAGGATTGATCTCCTGCGAGCTCTACTGCCATCGCCTTGGATCTTATACAAACCTTATTTTGGATGCAGATGTAAACAAGCATGAGCTCTTTTGCAAAGTTTGCTGTTCTTGCAGGTTTCTCAGCTCCTTCACTGGAAATCATTACAGCTCTCAAGTTTACATGTTTCTGTTGTAAATCTGTGTTAGCGAATTCTGGTCTAGTTAGTTTTACCTCTATCAGCATGGTATCATTACATCTCTAAATGGCTTTGATTCCATTCCAGCAAAGAACACAAAGGTAGGCTTATGTTTCACTATGGTCAATGAACTGAGGTGGAAGTTAAAAGCAAAAAAGTGGTATTTATGCCTCCTGGCATGTGTACTCTTGCATAATGATTTGATTTAAAACTTGCACTTAAAATTAAGTGCACTTTCGTAACTAGCTCAAGCTGACTTTAAATGAGATTTACAAATGCATATCAGCTTAGTACACACTTCTACAGGCATCACTTATAATGCTGTCTTGCTGTCCTCATCTATTTAGAAATTGGTGCTGACTTGTACCTGGACTTAATTTTAAAATATTTTGTTTATTTTTAGAGAACACATTTAGGTAATTTTACTGACTAGAGCCAGAAACTTTTTGATTTCCAAGAGAAATGGCAACTTTTCTTGATGCTTTTAAATATCTATGACCTGGGAATTTAAGAAAGACGCCAGATCTGTAGTGAGCAGTATTACTATTTGTGTATATATGTATATTTATTTTTTTTTTGATGCATATGAATCCTGTATTAGCAAACACCACGACTACCTCTTGAAATTACGTACCTTCAGAATTAGTAGACTTCATGTCGCTCATGTCTTTATATATCAGGTTTGTCTAAACAGTTAACCATATAAAAATTTCATCAAAAAAATGTCACTTCCTTCCCCTGGATGGAAAAACTTGTTTACAGGATGTTTTGAGTACACAGAAACATGGAATTAACTAATCCTGCAAAATACAGATTAGCACAGACCTGAACGCCCCTGCCATCACAATGTGCAGGACCCTGGTACAATTCACTTCTGTTCTAGTTCTGCCACAGATTGGAGATACTTGATTTGTCTTGTTTTCCTTCTCTCCTAGTTTTATAAAGCAACAGACCTCTGCTTGAAGTAGGTTCTTTATAAATGCTGCTTTACAGAAGTTGTGTCACTGGTTTGGGTTTTTTTCAGGCCTGGTACTTTTGAGCAGCTAAATCTCAGCCGAGAAGACCCCAGTCTATCTCAGAAGGCCACAAAGGTAAAGCAGGGATCTCAATAGATGATGTACTCAGAGACCCCTCTTCAGTGAGGTCCCGGGAGCTGTTGGCTGGAGGTGGGTTTGCTCCTGTTGGCTTTTGTGTGCCTCCTCCCCTGTCAATTGAGAGGGCTCCTCAATGGACAGAGCTCAGCAGCTCCTGTGCCCTGACTGCGTTTGGTCAATGATAAGTGTTTTCTTTATTAGATTTGTGGTATGAAGAGTGCACAAGACTGTCCACCTATAACTTTAATCAACGAGAACAGATTACACATGTCACCATCACTCTCCACTATGCTGTGCAACCTGAACACAGTATGAGCTATTCTCACCCAACTTCACTGAAGTATGACTGCCAGCCTTGCTCAGCTATGTGGGTAATAAAGGATTAATGTGCTTTGTACCTAGCTGCTTTAATTTAATTTAGGAGCCTGATCCTATGAGGCAGTGAGGTCCTCTACTCTTGTTGACTTCAATTCGGACCTGTTAAGAAAAGGGTCTTTAATCTTCAGTTGGGAGCCCAAGCATGTGAAGTGGAGCTATTCCTTCTGTATGGACTTGTAATATGTGCAGGATTTGACTACCTTTTGTAATAGTCTGCTTAGTCCTTAATGCGTTGCTAGGGAACTGGCCGTGTCCACAACCAACAAACATGTAGACGTTGTGTCCTACTGGTCTCTGGCAGAGTTCACCATAAGAAATGGCTTTATTGCAACAAGATCTACTAGCAGTCGTATAAAAAAAGTAGTTTGTCAGCTTTTTTTTAATTACAAACATTTTAATTCTATCATATAAATAGAAATCCCTTACAGGCTGAAGGCTAGGCATGTGAGGACACCAGCCAGAATCAAATACTTTCCCTTATTCTTTAAAATATTGATTCAGCTATTTTTTAATTTACTGGAGTCAAAATGCAGTGTTTGGAACCTTAATAAACTTGGATACTTTCTGCTGTCTTGCACTAACTGAAGTGATTACTATTTTCAAGACACTTATAAAAAGAGCTCATTATTTGTTTCCAAAGTGTATAGCTTTTCAGGTTTTCAGGCTGCACTGAAGAGTATCAGAAATGACAAAAATTGTGTGTTTGTGGAGTCCTAGAACGCTATTTCTGAAATGGTCTCATCTCACTTTCACAGACTTCAGTGCTGTCTGCACTGTTTTAATTTAGTGATAAAAGAAGCCTGAAACCTCATCTACCAAGGAAATAAGTCTGCTATCAAAACAGGACAAAATCTGGGCAGAGAAAAAAGAAGTCATGGGGAAATGGAAATGAAGTAGAGTCCGAGACGACTTCCCTAAAAACAAGCAAGCAAACCCTGTTCTATTAAGCTCTCAGGAGAGCTGCTAAAGAATTTTGAAATAATCCAGAAAAGGATAGTAATAGAATTATTGCATTCTTCTCAGTCCGTTCCTTGCAACTCCCTAAGAAAAACTGATCCCTTGGGTGTTTTGTGTAAAAGGATAAATGTTTGTGATATAGAAGCACACAGCTTAAAGCTACAAGTTCTCATATTCCTTGGCAATAATTATCACCAGGTTTACAGAAAAGCATGTATCAATGCTTTCCAAGGCACGGGTTGGCAGGGAGGCCAGGAACACTCTTCTGGATTCATCGTCCTTCCTCGTGGGACCTGAGCAGGAGCGATCTCACAGCACGATATGTGACTATTAAAAACTCATCATATATGACACATGCTAACAGCTTTTTCTCCTTGTCTTATGGTGATTGCACAATGTGACAGCAAAAAGATGGAAGGCACTTAGGAACTACAGGAGATTATCCAACTAAAGGTGCTTTTTCTTGTCAGACCTGTAGCTTACCACATCATACACATGTATTCAAGTGCAAAACTGCTTAAGTTACAGAAAAGGCGTTTCAGTATTCAGAGTTCAGCCCCTGTTCTCCACTGTCTGAATGCATCTCTACACTTAGAGAGCAACTTCTTCTAGCTTGCCTGCTCATGCCTGTGTGATTATCTGACCCAGAGTTAATGCAGTATAATTAATGCATCTGTGATTGTCCAGTGTCACAGGTGAACTAGAGGTTTTGTGATGGGCAGCCCTGTGACATTCATTGTCAGAGATGATAGAATGTTGTGGATTTCAGTTCTCTGACCCAGTGTATTCCACAGAATGAGATTCTTCCTTAACTTAATTTTTTCCTGGCTTTTGGGAATATAAATAAGGTCCTTATATTGTTCAAGCATAATTTTTGCGGTATATTATATTAAGATGTTTGGCCTGATCAAGATTATGAGGCTTCATGTAACTGATGAAAGAGCTATTGTTTTTCATGGCAAAAAACCTGCCACTCATACAGATCCCTGACCTATTTCTTGGAGACAGAAGTAACCTTTCTGAAGTCTCACAGATTTTTCATGCTGTGTTTTACACTATTGATCTTGAAGCCCCCTATATGAAGTGTGATTACAACCGTATCTGAGGATCAGTTGAAAAATTTCAACTTAATCTTCAAATGCAGAAAGATCCTGTTTTTCCTTATGTTTTGGTACTATTCTAAAGAAAGCGTTAAATGAATCAGAGCAATTCAGCCATGGGGGTTATTCCATTACTGAGCGATAAAAGAAATTCCTCAGGCTTAAACACCACCAGTGTATTCCTCTCCACTTTTCTTTCTCTGAGATCCAGTGGAATTTGTCTGTATTGTTGGAAAGAGATGATGAACCATGTCCAGGAGCAGTAATTTAGTCATCTCACTCTAACACTAGATTGGGCTATTCATTACACTAAAATCAGAAAAACAGAATCTACAAATTCCTGAAGATGGGAACAATTTGTAATTTTGCTTTTCAGCCCTGACTCACAGAGGCCAGTGCCAGCAGAACACATCAGGAGAATAAACTAACACTGCGTAAAGATTTTGTAGAGGCTGGCAGGTGAAGAAATGTATTTACCATTATATATGGCTTTCCTCTGCAGGAGAACAGGGCTTGCATATTCTCTATGCTTTCTCACTACACAGAGATGGATACAGGCATTTAAAAAGGAATTAGGATGCTGAGATGCTCAGTCCATGCTGGATTGCTGGCTCCCTGCTCTTTGCTGTGGAACATGTGCTAAATAACTCCTTGGGAGTCTTCTGGGTTTTTCAAGACCAGCAGAAAAAACAACACTGTTTTATATTTGGGGCACTTTGGTACTGACAAATGCCTTCTCATTTTATCATGCTGCAATCAAGATGACAAAAAAGTGTGGCAGCTTGTAGAAACTCCCCCTGCAACCCAACAAAAAACGGGGTCTTGAAAGGAAAAGTTTGGCACACAGAAAGCTCCAAACACAAAAAAGCTAAACCTCTACCAAACCATTTCTGCTTGTTGTGAGCCTGCCAAAGCAGAACAGACTTTCTCAACAGAAAAGGCTACATTATGCTAAAAGGAAATGAGCTGCAAGGCACAGGAAAAGGGAACACGAGTGGAGATTTATGGCACTGCTGAAAGCAGGCACTGTATTGCCAGATCAGGAGTAAGACACTACGAAAGGATGCTACCTTTGTTTTTTCATCTATCAAGGAAGAATGAGAGTTTCTGTTGCAGGACATCTAAACTACTGACATCCATTGCAGAAAGCCCATTGCTTCAGCCTTCTGATCAGAGCCACTGCACCACAATCAGAATTTTCTATTTTTTTAGGAAAAAGAAAAAAAATATAATAACTAGCAAAACCCACCCAAACTAAACCCACCCAAACCAGAACCACTGGTCAATGGATACCTGACAGTTAATAACCTGCAAACAGAATTGTTACAAACACTTTTGCTCAAGTATCACTGACTCCATAAAGTAAAAATGTAGCTATTTTTGCAAAAGATCTTTATTATGCCCTTCTGCTGCTCCTGAAGTTCATATGGGAAGGATTTGCTCGTGCTGATATTTTTTACTTTGTTTTTTTTTGCTGCTGTTTTGGCTCTCGCTCTTCATATTGTACATGAGGGACTTCACATGCTGAATTCTCCTGGATACAGACTGCAGCAGAAAGGCTCATGTGTGGACCAACAAAATTCTTTTCTATGTCCAGAAAGACTCAATTAAGAAAAAGTTAAGGCTTTTTTCTTTTTCTGCCAGGAATTTCTAACTAGAGCTCCTTTTGCCTCCCCCTGTAAATTCAGCCTCAGAGGTAAGCCACTAGCCCAGAGGAGCTGTGGGATCTCCCTGGATTTTTACCAAGCTTGAACTGAACTTTGCCGTGGTTTTTACTTGCAAGTGAAACTGCAGCTTGTTTTCAGCTCTCTGAGCTCAGGTGCAAGGCTATCCCAATTGATTCTAATGGATGGAGCAGCCTCAGAGAACACAAGAACATGGTATCACCTCTGAAACATATCATGCCATTAATGTAACTTGCACAATGCACTTTGGATGGTCATCCCCAAGTTTCTTTCTTTCAAAATGTAGGATCTGATCTTTCTCAGTAGTGTGCACCTCTTTTTCATACTGGGTATCATACCAAACTATGGACACCTATCAGCTTTAATGTAACCTGGACATGTAATTTTCAGTAGTTTTTGAATCTGAGCCTAAGCCTCTGGACTGTGCATAAAAACATCTTCACAAGTGCCTCAGAAGTGTCTTTGTGGTTTCTCACTACTAAGGAAGTGCCATTTATCCTGAACAAAAATTGACTGCTGCCTTTATTTAACTGTAATTTGCATTTATAAGAGGCCAAGATGTTAAATTACATCTCTCTATAGTCCAGAGCTAGATCCTGAACTACTGCCTTGGAAAAACATCGGTCATGTATGTGTAAATACTTTGTGCGTTTTGTCAGCAACTGCCAGGAGAAGCTTAAAGCTCAAAATATTAGTTAGCAAGGTGTGCAGCAGAGATAGGGAAGACTTTCTTCTTTTGAAACCCTGAGAGAAAGAGAGAGAGAGAGAGAGAGTACCGCTGAAGTAATCTGTATTACTCTCACAACTCAGCGAACAAAAGCGTGTCCTGAAACTTCAGCTAGCTATAAAAGTGAAATGCTCTCACACAGATTCAGAGCGGGAAAAGAAAAAACACCACTGCTTTCTGTGTCCCCAGGCAGGATCACAGAGATCTGGAAAAAATCACCTAAAGATATGGGTGTTTTTCTTCTTTCTCATGCATTTTTCTTTCTGCTGCAGTACTGTAACATAGGTACTAATACAGAGAAGTCTGTTGGACCTGAGTAGGAATGATCTCCTAATGATTTGATACATTACTTGATAAAGAGATGGATCTGATGGGTGCCAGTTGATTCAGTGACCAGTAAGTCTCCTTAAGCAATGGCAGCATATGAAACATGATCAGAGAGGTTTCATGAAGCAGCTGGTATTAATACCTATCAAGTTCCAATACCTAAAGTAGCCAAAAAGAAATCTGGAGAGGGACTTTTTACAAAGGCCTGTAGCAACAGGACAAGGGGGAATGACTTTAATGTGACAGAGGGGAGATTTAGATTAGATATTAGGAATATATTCTTTCCCGTGAGGGTGCTGAGGCACTGGCACAGGTTTCCTGGAAAAGCTGTGGCTGCCCCATCCCTGGCAGTGTTCAAGGCCAGGTTGGACAGGGCTTGGAGCAACCTGGTCTAGTGGAAGGTGTTCCTGCCCGTGGCAGGGACTTGGAACTGGATGAGCTTTAAGGTCCCTTCCAGCCCAAACCATTCTATGGTTTTATGATTTCCACTTCAGTTCTTGTATGTTACAAAAAAGACGAGTATGAAGGCTACTCCCAGTTCCATGTGTTCTCCTTCCCCAGTGTTCAGCTAGCTGCTTTTTGAATCCTGCACTAGGCTTCTGTCTATAAAGACTGTCTGTAGGATTTAGGGTGTGTTAGAATGGCAAGAGACATAGTGTCAGGAGAGAGCAAACTGATATGCAGGAAAGCTAGTAAATAGTTTTCTGTTACTGGTAAGGACGAAAAATTGCATCCAGTGCAATTGTATCTCTGAACTCAGTGTTATCTCAGAGTGCTGTCCTTGGAAGTGATATTTATGCAAACGAAAACTTTCCTGTACATGCATATGCAATTGTTAGTAAATAAGTACAATGCCACGCAGATATAATGTCAACCAGGGAAACTTATTTGGTTGTTCTCTTGATGGGTTATCATGATGCGAACAGTAATTTGCACTACATGCTAGGAAAATCCTGACATAAGGAAGCATCTCCAATGTAAGGGGGCTTTTCAGCTAGTATGAATTCTACTGAGATCATGCATAAGGTGCCTTACTGACATGAGCTATGGAAGAAAGCGAGTATGTGCTGTTTTCTGGGTGATGCGGACCCGTACATTCCAGAAAGCTACTTTCAGAAGTAGCAATAACTGAACATATTGCTCACTGCCCACAGTTCTGATATTGTCACTGGACTTGAATTAGGAACCACTTTATAAGGGATCTTCTACTAAGCTTGTGAGTAGAATGAGCACTTCAAGTGTTTTTTAAGCAATGCCAAGTCAGTGGATGCAGATAACTTCACTACCTCTGCTCAGCAAAATAAGGAGGTGTATTTAGTTTTAGCTAGCATATATTATTGCGGCTCAATTTATAGGTCTTCTAATGGGTCTTATAAAGCGTGATATAAAATCATTCACATGTATACAACAGACATCATAATGTGAGTATGAATCTATGGCTACTTTCATGCAGTTGTACAAGCTGCCTAAGCAAATATTTTAAGAGATGTTTAATTGTTTGTTCTATATAAAGCTACTTGATCTGTTTCAAACCATCAAATGTCTCTCATTAAATGTCTTATACAAGCAATTTGTTATTTATCCAGTTAAATGTACATTTCTAATGTGAGAATGGTGAATTGTGTTATTCAGAGCAAAAGAATAGGCTGGTATCAGATGTTAATCAGGCTGCTTTTTCTAATCCTTGTACTTCATTCTAAACAACAGTGGAGTGTAGTAGAAACTACACAAAGCCAAGTAATGGAGCTTTCTTCTTGGTTTTTCATTCACACAGGCAAAACACTCATTGAAGGCACTGGATAAGAGTTTCTCAGTATAGCTTATATGCCTGTGTTCACAGAAAGGATACATGTGCAATAATCTTAATTACGCATGGAGGTCTACAAATGAGATATAAAGCCAACCATGTAGATAGTGCATAAAGTAACTGTTGAAATAAACACAGCATAGATTTCTGTGTCTGCTAAATAAATAGTAATTTGGGGTTCAAGCACTTCTATAGTATCTGTAAGTTATTACCTAGTAGATAATAAAGCACACGTGTTACTACTTTTTAAGCTGTATCACTTCATCTGAGTATTGGCAAGATTAATTTGCAGTGTGATTGAGTACCTTAGAAGATTACTAATAGCTGGAGCCCATGAAAGGTTTGGTTTCCCTGTATATAATCATGTTTGAGGCAGAGTGGTTTGGGTAGTCCTACAGCAAGTCTCATGCACTGTCCAAAATTCTGTGGCTGAGATGAATTGTCAGAAAGACTTGTTACTAAACACTGTGTTCAGCTTTACAGTATTAGTCTCTTTTTAGCGTTAAAACGAAAAGGTTTTGTATTTAGTACCTGTATTTACATTAGGATCTCCAAAGAAGTGTCTTCTGCCTCAACATGAAACAACCTTTGGAAATAGCTTTCTTCTTTAATTAGGCTTGTTTTGTATGCAAATTAAAAAAATATAAACAATGAAGTAATGAAGGATAGTCTTATGTGCTGTGAGAAAGGCTGCTGGGAGAAATCAGAAGACCATCCTATGGGGTGGATATAGGACAGGCATATTATATTCCTGATTTGATGTACTTTCTTCTGCTATTTTTTCTGAATATTTTCTGTTAGATGTACTAGTATTTCTTATGGCAAAGCCTCTCAAACATCTATAAAGAGAGGATAAAAATTTTGAAGGATGAGTTTGGTGATCGCATTAAGATGGCATAGCAATTTATTACGTTGACAAGTATCTCAGTTGTGAAAGCAGTAAGAAAATTGTCCTACAATTACATGGAAAGAAGATTGAAAAGGAATACCTATTTTTGCAGGCTATTGGAGCAGCAGGGCAGCTGGCAGGATGAGGACTGCCTCTGCCCTGCCATGATACAGTTACTGCTCTCTGAACCAGCATATGCCTTGTGTTCACAAGGCAGGTTGAGCACCTCCTTAGCTCCAACAGCCAGAAGCCTGTAAGGCTTAAGTTGGATGAAGTGATGTACCTGCATCTACAGTAGCAATTATTTCCTCAGATGCAGCTGTGATACTTCATTACTATGAAATATCGAGAGTCCTTGGCATTATTGGCATAATCTCAAACATACCGGATAACAATGCTCCCACCTCCGAGCCTTCTCTTTCACTTCATTTATTGTGCTAGAGAGCACTTAGAAAATGATCTGATTCCCCCCTTCCCAGTTGCAAATCATATAATGCTTTGTTTTAAACAAGCAGACTTAGTGTAGAGAAGGCAACCACAATCTTATTAATCATATATTTACAGGCTCATATTCACAGTATTTTCCAAATACTCCCTTGCTTCCTCTTCCTGCTATCAATTACTGGAAGATTATAATTCTCTAAATCCATCCTGCAGCTGATTAGAAATAGTAGAGTGGTCAGCTAAACCAGATCATTTGGTGTAAAGCTGGCAGGTCACAGCATCAAGGTGCTATTTGATAATGCAAAAATATCATACATTTTCAAGGAGCACTTGTTTACACTATTTGAATAAACATCATAACCTACAAGAACATTTAAAGAAAAACAGAAAGCATAATCTTCTTCTAGCTCCACGCAGAGCAAGAGGAGGTTTATTTCAAAAGTGATGTCTTTTCTCTTAGTGTTCTCAAGCAGTATGACTTTGCTATGGGACACATCAGAGTTTGTTTAAACCCTTGAAGAGAAAAGGGTTTTCCTCCCCAACTCAGAAATGGGACATGCATTCTGATGGCTGACATGAGAGTCCTGCTCTGTCTTCAGTTCAAACACCGACTGCACCCATTTTTCTCTCTACATTCAATCATCTGGAAAGAAGTCTTTCCCCTATGTTACATTTTATCATACAGAAAATCTGTGAGATAACTGGTTGCCTAATATCAATTCAAAGCAAGTAGTTTAGTTTTGTGCTGAAAGAGTCTTAAATAAGATTTCTTTTTTTAAACGCCAGTAATGACTTTCAAGCTGATCTGGTGTAATTTACAGAGCCCTCTGATTCTAAGCTGTAATGTTTTATGTAGTGACATCTACGATGCTATACTATACTCTTACTATTTGTCACTTTGTTACTGAAGACTTTGTGATACGTGATGTAATTTCATACATCTCCACACAGAGCAATCAATCCCCAAAATAAGATCCTAGGGCTGTTTTTCAAACTTCTTTCATCAAAATATGGGGGAATTTGCAGCAGGCTTCTTAGGTTTTATATGGCAATGAAGATAACCTTCTCAAATACTTAAACTGCTTGACAGAACTACATGTTGTAATAAGTGTCAGTATTTTTCCCTATTCAAATGTCTTTGATTAGATGAGAGGCTGTTTCACAAGATCTGTTCTGTACAAGAGTTACATGTATGTGCTCTGCTTGCAACATACTGCAAATGAGTCAGGTTGACTGGGAAGGGATCTGGGAGGGCAGGGTAGAAGTCTTGAGATAAAATTACCTAGTACCAGGACTAATAAGTGACATAGATGCCATAAATTTTCTCTATGGCCAGCAGCAACTCAGGTGATACCCAACACTGGACGCACTGTGCCTCACTGAACACCCGCAAGTACACCACTCTTATGCAAGGTCACCTGAGCTCCCCTGAGATCTGGAAACTAGATTTTCCCCCTTAAACATGCCATGTGATTCAACATAAAGGCATGCCTGCGTACCTAGAACACATCTTCCCACAAATTGCAGTTATAGCTGCCCATTAGATTTCAGTAGTTCATTATGGGAACAAAGTGAAATATTTTCCTTTTTGTAGTAGCCTCGCTCATGATGCAAAAGATCCTCTTTAATGGCATTGAAATTTCTATTTTCTTTTTTTTTTTTTTTTTTTTTTGCAAGACCCTACCCACCAAAACAGGGCATAAGGGGATACAGGGCTAACAGCACAAGATTGCCATAGGATAGTATAACCTACAGGAAGTATGCAGCAAAGTCCTCTGCCTCGAGCTTGGAGACATCATTCACGCAAACGCAACTGAGTGTCCTAGCCAATCCTGCCACTGTGTTCCTGTGGATGCCACAGCTCCTGTTGTGCCCACTGCCGTCTCCCCATGCTGCCATGCACCTTGCCCCAAATCCCATTGCCAGTCTTTCCAGCAGCTCATGGAGGTGAAGATAAGGGATGGGTCTTCTCAGAGGTTTTTCTGCCCTGAAACTGCTCCTTCCCCGGGCTTGTCCCCACTTCGCTAGCCCTAACACCACAGTGACAGAGGTCGCTGAGGGAAGGTGCTCTTCCAGCAGAGCCTGCTCTGCTCTGCCCTGCCTGCAAGCAGAGCCTGCTCGACCTCTCAGTTTTGGCTCTACCACGGGGGAAGCGGGCTCAGCCCCGCTGGCTGGCAGCTCCGAAATGCAAACCAGAGGGTTTGTCAGAGAAGGCACCGATGGGCAGCGGCTGGGCCCGCCGTCAGCCCGGGCCAAGCGGGCGGGGGAAGCGGTATGGTGTGTCGCTGCCGACAGCCATGCTGCCAAATCCTACTCGGCTATTACAGGTCGCAGGGTATTCAGTGGGTTTCTGAAAGCCCAAGTTGCCACCTTCACTTTGAAGAACCCCAGTCTCAGATAAACGAATCAACTTTTGGTTTGGCCTTAGACATAAGTGCCACGTAAAGCCTTAACAGCTCTCAAAGCCAGCTGAGGAACACTTCAGGAAAGTTCAGCTGAACAGCTGGGGCAGAGGCGGTTTTTACCCACCGTCGGTTGGCACTTCCAGAAGGACCACGCATTGCAGGAAGGCGATCGCGAACCGCGCTGTCGCATGCACCGCTCGATACCTGCCCGGTACCAGGAGCAGGTGGGGAGCTGGCGCCCCGGGA
>NW_009945596.1:0-5272 GCF_000696875.1 Nestor notabilis
TTTATATTTTATATTTATTAAAAAAAAAAAAGCTGAGGACTTGTGCCCATTAGTACCTGTGATTAATTTCCAGGTTGCAATTATCCAATTATTGCTTTATCCCCCCAAAAGATCTAACACAATTTTAATTTTTTAAAAAAATCAGTGTATATTTTCAGTGTTTACTAAGTGGCAGATAACATGAAATATTGCTTTAGGACAGATTAATACATAGCAGCTTCTTATGAAAACTGGGTGATAAATGACACCGTGCATAACTGAAAGATGAGCTGACAAATCTCCGAATGATAGCATTTCTCTTTAATGTCTTTGCCACAGCCTGCTCGCACATCCTTCGTCTTTGAACACAGCTTGGGATCAGACTATCTGTTTTTCTTTTCAAGTTGAAACCAGAGATCCATCGAGATGATATATATTCCCTTTACATGAAAAAGCATTTGTGATTATGATGCATTCAGCTGGGATCTGTTTCTGCAACACCAAGACTATTCTCTCTTCCAGGAAGACGTATTTGAAAGTTAAATAGCAATAAAGTGAAATCATGATGCAGTCTGGGAACTGTAATAGAGTTATTTCTTGTGCCTTTTAAAAAATATATATTCAAACATGTGGAAACAATATAATTTAAAGTAATCTTTCTATGATGAGTAGAAGAGAACGACTTGCAAAAGAAATTTAGTGGTTTCAGAAAATCAAGGCTCGACTGGGTTCAGGAGGGGTATTTGCTAAATGGAAGACAGATTTGATGTGGCACCTGCAAAACAGGAGAGTGCAGGGGAGCATTTCTGCCATTTGCATTTCTTACTCTCTTGCCATGTGGCACCATGGGCACCAACCTCATCAGCAAGGGCAGGTCTGGGAACACCTGTCCTCATGCCAGATATCAGGGATGGCTTCAGAAACCAGAGCCTCCCCTTCTCTTCCAGAGGACAAGGCATAAAGCAGCATAGGGCACCCTGAATAATTTTGAGCCCACTGGGTCTTGAGCTGCACAGATTTGGAGACCTCTTGGGCGAAGCTGGTTCCTTCGTGTCTCTGCTTCTCTGCTATGGTGGGCAGGCAGGGGTGGCTGGTGGGGACAAGGCGATTCACTGAGCCACCCTGTCCACAACTGGTGGACAGGCAAACACAAGCTTGCTGTTTTGCTGCCTGTACCAGATCTGACTGGGATGGAGTTAGCTTTTCTCCCTGCTCTGCTTTGTATTGATAGCGAAGACAGTATTGATAACATACCAGTGTTCTGGCTGCTGCTGAGCATGTTGTACAGCATCAAGGCTGTCTCTCCAATCCCCCTTCACCCCAAAGGCTGTTAGGTTTGGGGGGGGAGGGTGGGCAAGAGGGTGGGAGAGGACATAGCAGGGACAGCTGACCCAAAATGACCAAAGGGATAGTCTAGACCATATAGCCAGCAGTGGCAACATGGGAAATGTCACCAAAGAATGGTGCTTTTTCTTGTCATGGTGTAGGTAAAGCAAATACCATTGCACAGAGAAAAGAAAAAAATAAAATAAATCATCTGAACCAATCCCAGTCTTCTTGCTACCATCCAGTTGGGTCACAAGCTGACAACAGCAGCAAAGTCTGTTTTGGATTCTCTGAAGGTTTGACTCAGTGATCTATGAGCAGTATTAACGGGATGAGAAAACAGATATCACTCATCTGGTCAAACTGGCTGGCTAGAGAAACTTGTTTCCTTGAGCAAGCCAGAATTTGGGCTGTCAGAAGCTTTTGTGGGTATATCTCAGGCTCCTTGGAAAAAGGTTTCACCTTATTCTTCCTCATGCTCAATGAATGGGAAGAGCTGATTGGTTTTGTAATGTGGTCACTGTCCCATCCAAATGTGCTAATGACAGTCCGCTTAGTCCAGCATATGAAAACAAACTCAGGAACAGCGTATCTTACCTTTTTTTATGCAAGGAATGAATGCTAGGAAGAAAGGAAGAAAAGTCAGAAACCAGGAACCATTGCGGAGGGATCGGGGAAGGAGAGTACATTGACAGCCCAGAACAGGGCTCCTCGGTATGAGAGACCCTGAGAGACGGTGCCAGTGCGGGGATGAGCTCAGAAGAGAAAAACAAAAAGGCAGGGTTAAAGAATTGCTGTTTTGTGGGTATTTTGTAGCTGCAGCCCCAGTCTGGGCTTTTATTTGACCGTGTCATTTGTAACTGCAGCACTTGGGAAACCTGCTGCGTGGGAAAGGTCTAATTAACACTGAATCACCTGTACCCTGCTCACCGCCACGCCAACCATGCAGGGAACAGGCAACAATAAACAGCTCAGCGTAGGTGGCTCTCTTTTATTAGCTAACTGGACGCTATTGAAAGGAAGGGGGAGTGGGGAGGCAAAAGTTTGTCACAGCTGAGAATTAAGCCAAAAACACTGATCAAATATGGGGTTGGAAAACAGCAGTACTGCCATAGTTAGGAGAGCAAATACCAATTCGTTCCAGTACTGGTGAAGTGCGGACAAACCCTCATTGTTCCCTCTCAGCTGAGTCACTGCTTTCATTGCTGGGTTGTTAAATGAATCATTCCTCTCATTTTCCACTTTGTTATAATTTGGGTTTGTGTTTTCAACCCTTTTCTAATCAGAGTAGAGGAATGCTGAGCTTGTCTGTTTCCCGAAATTATAAATCCGACCCCAACACTCCCATGGGAGCCATGTCAGAGATGTGTCTGGGTAAATATGGCAGTGTGGGCTGGCGAGGGTAGAAGCAAAGAGCATCTGATTAGAAACACTGCAAAGGTATGTAGAAGGCACCTGCAAGGAGAGAAAGGCCAAGTTTACATTTGCTTTGTGGTCTAAAGCAGTGTAGCCTTACTGGGGCAAATCTGATCATGATTACTCACAGTGTGTGATGGTTCAGTCCGCAAACCTTTTTTGGTCCACGCAAAGTAGACTGGTGCCTTTGCTCCAGGCAGGCATCAGCTGAGCTTCAGTCCTTAACAGGAACATGAGAGTCTGATTCAAAGACTGGTCCCAGCTCTAAGCCATATGTGGGGTGGGAGATCAAGATCAGGGCCTTCGGGAACTGGGCAAAGTAGGTCCATCACACCGATGATGGAGTAGATGTCAAGGCCCCAACACTAATGCCTGAATTCATGGATTCAGTCCTATTGCCCTGAGCCACTTGTCAATGTGAACATAGGCAAAAATGTTGAATTTTACTTTAAAAAAGGAGAAATACTGTTTGATTGTAGAAAATTGGTATTACTATCACAAATGAAGGCCAGAAAACCCAGCAGATGTGATGTTTCTATTTCCCTCACATTGCTGTTTTGGGAGGCTGAGGAATGTTAAGGAAGGGAAAAAGGTAGTGACTAGTGTACCATATATTTAACCTGACCAAATGTGGTGAGAGCAGCTGTCCCCCCATGGGTCACATTCAGTGGGGTGCAAAGATTCAAACTGTGCGCAAAAAAGAAGAGGTCCTTGGTTTGCCTGTGCTACCTGAAACCAGGAGTTTTTCTGAAGGGACCCATCAGGTAATAATTTCAGTTGAGATATGCTTCATTTCCACTGCTTTGAAGAATTGGGCTAATTAATTAAAAGAGTTTGGGTCATGGTCAAGCCAAAGAACACACAATTCACTGATTAAAGTGACTCAAGACACAGCTGCTCAATGTGCTAAAATAAGAGTATGAACCTCAAGGCTGCTTTTAGGAACTGCTGTAATTTCCTTAACTGCACAAGCTTCAGTAAAGTACTCTTCACCCTCTTTCTGTGAAAGCAGCATTACCTCCAGCTTACCTGTGAGAAACAATCTATCTCACTTAAAGTGAACTTGTATGTTGAGTACCCATAGAAATTACAGCCCTGAAGGAACTTTCAAAAGTAACCTGAAGGTACTTTTAAAAGATTTGCTTTGGTTACCTGTTTTCTGGTAAAACAGTGAAGAGTATAACTTTTCAATAATGAAGTTGCACTTTTTATGTTCCAATAATTTCAAAACCTCAGTAAAAGAAAATTCTCTCATGAGCCAAATACTACCTCAGGTGTCAGTGTAACACCATAACTGTTAATTATTTGCAATAATTAAGCTGAATATTTACTACGAAATTAATTTTCTAAAAAAAAATACTCCTATTCTGTCCATTAAACACTAAATTTCTGACAGAAAATCATGTGAAAGAGGAGTTTTTCTTATGTTGTGAAACGAAGAAATTTTAAATGAACTGATGTTTTAAGTAATTAGACTGCTAGAAGTTTTGTTCTGTATCTTGAAAGAGTATATTATCTGAATTTCTATAGTAGTGCTGTGTCAGAAATATAGCACTTTCAGTTCAGTAGGTAAGTGATATGAATAAACAGATCTTCAAAACCAATCCATACAACACATCTCACACACAGCTTCTCACCCCAGATAGAAATCTGCTGAAGGTTAGAGAAGGACAACAAAGATGGTTGAAGTTACAGACCAGTTTTATATGGTGAGCAACCACACAAGTTTAAAGTCCTCTGTGTCCAAAAGAGGTAACTGAAGTGGATGCAACAGCTTTTTATAAAATCATGAGTAATCCTAAAACTTTGACTAGACAGTGACTATACACTGTTCCCTTGTGCAGAAAGGAAATGAGTAGACCAGCCTGAGGGGGACAAGAGAAAGTATTCTTTTAAGCAATGGATAGAGAACTTCTGGAATGTGCTGCCCTGGGTAGGAGACAGGCAACATTAGCAGACTTTAAAAGGGTTTGGACAAATTTGGACAACAAGCCCATCAACAGGCAGTTAAGGGAATAGTCAGGGGTGTAAATTTCAGCATCCTTAATCCAACCCTTATGGGTGCTATAAGTAGAAGGGAATACCCCAGAGAATATAGGCTCACATGCTTTCCCAGGCTTACATGCAGTAAGCAGATAGAATAGCTAGAGGTGCCCCTGGTCTGACCCTGACAAGCACCTTTCTTGCCCTATCTGCAACAGCTACAACACAGAAACATTCCAGAAGTACACATAAAGTCCTAGATGTTGTTTCCCATATAACAACATAAGATTTCAGTGCTTATAATGCTTCTCAAGGCTTTCCTTGAGAACATAGTTTTCCCTTTTACTGTGTGTTTTTTCAGTCGAGAAACTCAATTTCCTCTTGGAGGACACACAATAACCCTCTCAGCAAAAGGAAATAGAAGGGAGAAATGAGTAAGAGTTATTCCTTTGCCTCAACTTCGGGCAGATTGGTGAGAAATGAGGGATAGCAAAGGCTACTATTCACAGAGGGCTGAACATCAACAAGCAGTTAGCAACAAGGTGGGGGGGGGGGGAAGGGTTCAACT
>NW_009945596.1:5303-8001 GCF_000696875.1 Nestor notabilis
AATCTCATTTTCTGTGTTCCAGATTGTTACAAATATAATTTAATAAAGAATGATTTTCACTGTGACTTTTATTTCTTCTGCAAAGAAAATTAGCAGGAGAAAATGATTCAGTCTTTTGAGAGATCCAGTTACGCTGCAGAGCTCAGCTGCCAAATTACTACAAAAGTCCCTGAGAGGTTCTTTCTATGCACTATGGACAAACAACGTGTAACAGTCAAGACTTTTAATTTAAAATAAAGCCTTGGAAATACCTAAGTAAAAATACAGCGATGTTTGTAGTACTCGCTGCATACTTAGAAGTTTTTGATGAGCAAACTGAATGGTTACATGCATGCTTGTGCTCTTCAGAAGCTTTGTAATCAAACCTGCTGTCCTCTAATGTTACATAAATATTTTGAATAAAGTGTGCAATAGTGTTCAACAGGGGCTACTTCAATGAGGATCTGCAGGCTAATTGCTGGAAATGCCTTGCAGAACCGTCTTGTTTTGTTGGGGGTTTTTTGTTTGTTTGTTATGGATTTTTTTCCTCAGTTCAGTAAACACTATTCTGAAAGCAGGGAACACACACTAAGGCAAGCCCAGCCACAGCTCCTGTTGACATAGACAACAACATTACAAATTCATGTTCTCCACAGAACACGACCTTTGTGCATGACACCTAGGGTTTTATATGAAATTCTGTGCTCGAATCTAAGTATTTATTATTTTTGTTTCTATTTACCAAATAAACCATTTTGATCTGATATTTTTTCTTTTAGTTGCAACACTTCCTAAAGAATTTTACTTTTGTATCAATTTAGGTTTCTGTCATAGTTTCACTTCCTAGACACTGTACTAAAATCCTTTTCACCATCTTTCCCCTTGCTAGCATCTTCTTCTGCTCCATGAATGCTGACTGCCCTGCTATCTAGAACAACCTAATTTGGGAGGAGAATTAAGTTAAACTCAGAGTTTCTAGAGTGATTTTTTTGCTGTTTGAAGATTGATGCTTCTGTTTCTGACCATAATGGTGCCAACTTGGCCACTTTTCTTGCTGCACTGTTAAGCTTTTGGGACTTCTACAAATCTCAGGTCTTCCTTGTGCAGGTGGTCGTCCCACTAGAGTTCCTGCTCTAGGCTGAGCTCAGTTTGTCCCAGTCTGAGCTCCTGCATGACACCAGGATCACAGCTTTGTACTACCCTTTGCATACTAAGTCCATGCCTTAAGCTTGAGTTATGGCAATATGGTAAGAAGGAATTAGGAGTATAATTAATTTTGTCTGACTTGTGGTAGCTACAGAACAAATATTCACAGATGAGTCAGTTGGCCAAAACTGCCTTTGCAGTCACCAGGGCAAAATGCACACTTTCAACTTACAATTCATATTACTATTTTCATTGTTCAATTTGGACCAATTCAAACCATGTCCCCAGTATGCTTCTGTTTCCACATTGCTTGTCCAGGGAAAAGAAGGTGACTGGCTCAGTCTGCTTGTCAACAACATCAAGATTTGACCAGACAGGTCCAATCTTTATTGTTAAGTGGTAGAAAATCTGTTCCAGTAGGAAAACTGTTCCAGTGCTTGAACACCTACTCTATCTTGAAAATTTCTGAATTATTTCAGCTTTGGGCTTTTGCTATGGTTTTTTTTTCCCACTAGATTGAGAGAAAATCTACTGTCAGGCACATCTTGCCTCATCTGCCCTCAAATAATAGCTATTTTTAAAAATTATAAACTAGTATAGCCTTCGTTATCTATGAGAAGTGACTGTTTAATTTGGTACAGCAAGGCTTCATATGATGGAGGATGTGTCATGAGGGCTAACTGGCTAAGCAGCAATAGTTAAGACTCCCAGCTGCAGTAACAGTAGAACAACCTGGATTTCAGTTTGGACATTGCATACAGACTTCTCTACCCCAAACCAACACAGCAAGTGGGTTTGAGCCACAGCTCTGCTCCCCTTGCAAAGAAAAGAAGGGCACAAGGCTTAAATGCCTGCCACTGTCTCCAGGTTAGGTGGTAAATTAGGCAAGTGATAGTCATGGCAAAGAGGATTCAGGAGATTTTCAAACATAGAAAAGTCAATGAGAGATTTCCTCTCCATGTGTCACTTGAAATAGTAATACCTGAGTTGTGTCCCAGAGACTACTTCCTCCAGATGCTGCTGCTTTGTCTACAGGGGCAAGCTCCCCAGTTCCCCTGCACAGAGCTGTGGTAGCATTTGGAGGTACATCTTCATGAGAAAGCAGTCATTCCTATTGTAGCAACACTTTTCCTTCTCTTTTCCATCATCTCTGGCTCAGGGACAAAAAGCACACTTACACTTAGAATTTAAACTACTAAGCAAAGGGCTTGTTCCTTTACTTTTTAGTTAAAATGTCTCAAAACCTTTTTTTTATTTTTGGTGTTATAACAGTTACATAACAGTAATAATCTAACCCATTAAATCACCAGGTAAAATGCAGCCAACCAAAAGGACATGTAAGCCAATTAATTTCAAAATTCAAGCTATTATTTGGCAGCTGAACACTAACACTTCAGTAGCACTTTTCACTGCAGAACTGCCATAGTTCCATTCCAACTGCCATTTAGATCCACTAAATCTCTGTCAACACATGGCTTGAAGGTGCAGAACAGTTGTACTTTTAAATGTTACAAAATGTGTTACTTTTGCTCATTTTACTTGTAGTAAGTGAGCTCCCCCCCACCCCCCCCAC
>NW_009945596.1:8032-13416 GCF_000696875.1 Nestor notabilis
TAAAATATCTGTTAAAACAGTTAAATAAAACTAGATGAGAAAATCTCATTCAGAATTAATTTCAGGGTAGCCATTGCCCACAAGATTTTAGAAATATCTTTTCTAATGTGTTTTCTTGGCCTGATAAATGATACCTGGTAATTAGATGGGTAATCGACTTGGAAATCTAAATGGCACTAAGGCAAGAAGAATGGGCTTCTTTTTGGCAGAACATAAAAGACAACTCAAATATGTCCATGAATATTAAGCACTTTGTCTCCTTTCAAGAGTTCTCTTCATTCAGCTATCAGTTCTCATAAGGAAATAGCTTTTCATTACTGTATCCTTGTGCCTTCTAAATGAAATCAGTTTAGTACCCAGAAAAAACACCCTGATTTCTGAAAATGCTTCTGAGCTACAAAATACACAAATCTACACCCAGGAGAACACACTTCAGAACTAGAAAATGAAGGCATTTCAATCAGCTGCTGAATAACAGTTAAACACTGGCTTAGGTGATTTATGTAACTTCTATGTACCATTTTTTTGCCTATTTAAAACACAACTAGTAGATCATATATCTTGATATCATTATAAAAAAAGATTTGTTGTACTGAGGCAAAGGCCCAGTGCTCTGGTTAGATTATTCCAGACTCTTGGACTTTGCCTTAAGATGAAGAATGACACTTTAGGGGAAGACTGGAATTTACCTCTGAGCTACTCGAACTTACAAATCCACTTGACAGTCATACCAGCCTGGAAAGAAGAAATGCAGCATCACTGGAAGTAATAGGATTTAGGCAGAATGCCTCTGGGCTTGCAAGACCAAGCACATTCATATTCAGATATAGTCTACTCTTTTGTTGTTGTTAACATTGTATTCTATGCTAAGATATCCAAGCACCATTAATACGAATGGGAAACAGTTTTCCTCTAGGAATATCAGCACAAATAAATAAATGGGGTGTCATTATGAGAGCAAGACTGCTCAAGAATGTTTTCCCAAGGCAAGGGTGTCTGATGTGAGATGTTGTTTTCTCCTGGTCGTGCTCTGCCTCTGGCCTCAAGAAAGAGCAATTCAGATGTGGACAGTAGTCACAGACAAAGAAATCCTAATAGACTGACAGAATACAAGAAAAAAAAGGTGTCTGTGCTGATGGCTACTGCAAAAATGTATGCCCAGGCACTGGTAGTTTGCATTAGCAGCGGCACAATTTGTCACACCATGTGCCCACAAAATCTCAATTACACTGCAAGAGTATCACAGTGCTCTCCACAGCCGAAACTTGGGTTCAGAGTAACCCTTCTCCTCTGTTGCTCAAGTTAGTCACCAACCTATGGACTTGTGCCTCTTCACTGGGAAAAGGAACAACTATTATGTTTTACAGATATGTTTTACTATTACGTTTTACAGATGAGAAATGGGGGGACTTGAGCCAGGATCTAGGGCATGTAACCAGATGTTCGTATATCATGGTCACAGTGTGGCTCTGCAGCAATTAGGGTAGCCCAGAGACACTTGGCTGGTAATTCTCTGCGGGCAGACACCACTGGGGGTCTCCTCCTCTCTCCATATGTTTTGGAGGGAAGTGCAGGTCATGTGACAGTTAAATTTTAAATCTTGAGGTTTAAAAGAGATGATTCCTCTTCCAAGTGATAACATCCGAGAACATACAGAAAGTCCAGGACTGAACAGGGGCAAACTCAAAACTCAGACACTGGTCCAGTGCTTTTGTATACAGATGACATGATTCTCATACAAAAAGAAAAACTCAGTCTATTGAGAGATCTTGTTCAAGAAAACCCCATGTGAGACAGTTATCTGGTATGTCAAGAGTGAAATGCTAGAGATGAACCAAAGGCTTTGAAGGGAAGAACAAAGCGATGTATATCTTGTTTGTGGCTGTCACCTCCCTTGACAGCTATGGCCTGTCTCCTCTGTCTTGTTAGAAATTATGTCAAAGCATTTGTTTTTTCCTTATATCTATGGATCTGAGAAATGTGAAAGGAGGAAAATAATAAATCCAGATGTGATCAGTGGAAATATCATTTGATAGGTCCCTTCCTATGTGAAGGAAGACAGAATTTGGATCATAAAAAGATACTAATCAGACAGTGTAAAACAGGACAAAAGACAGAAAACACTAAAAGTAAAAAACAAACAATCAACCCCCACAAAACCCTCGTAAAGTATTTCAATTAAGCCTCTAAGCTTCCCCTTCTAAACAGTTTAAACTAACTTTCATTTTGTTTACTACTATGAGATGACAGATCTTTTCTTTCTTCAAAGCTATGAATTCTCACTTTCTGGATATGAATCACTCCATTTCATTAACAACAAGCAGCTGATTGCCACCATCTTAATTGTAGCCAAAATATTATTTTCAGTAACTGCAAATAACAGGGTATGTTGACTTGCAGAGAAATGTGACATGCTCAGGATTTCTAAATTATAAAGAGAAGAAAGAAAATGTACTGGAGTGACATAACTAAACTCAATGTTACTATTCCAAACAAAACTCAGAATTGCATTATTGTAAATAGATAATGAGAGCTTCTGCTGAAAATTGAGCCCACTAGCTTTTCAAATAAACATAATTCAGTGTATAAATCACTGATTAATTTCATCTGAACAAGCTGTACAGCAGCCAGAGGCAGTAGAAAGCTTCAGGGAGACCTCTCCAGCTTCCCCACTACTTGGGTAGGTTCTCCTCAGCATATGTGCCAGTGCTTTACCCATGTAAAGAGGACTCTTGCAACAACACTTTTCACTGCCCCATAGTAAAAACCTTGTTCTGTTTTGACCTCCTTGTCTTTTCTCTCTGACCTTCACATGGAAAGTTGCTGGTTTAGGGAAACTAAAGCATTTCTCTAGGATCTGAGCCTTGGAGGGCCAGAGCTGCTGGGTGCAGGCATCAGAGCAAACCCAGTAGGAGGAAGATCAGCAGCACAAAATAGAGCCTAAAAATCATTTTTAGCCACAGAATGAAAGCTGACAGGAGAAAACAAAGGCAGAGGCACCTGCACACTGTCTGGCAGGCAAGTCTTGGCAGATCATTTCATGACAGTCTTTGTAGCAGCTTATTTATCCACTATAGGCTACAGCCTGTAATGACAAGTGTTCATTTGACTGCATCGTGTGTTGCCAGCAAAGTGCTGGGCATTTTAGCTTCTCTCGGCATTTATCTTGACAAAATCCCATTTTTTTTCCTATCTAAGGAAGTTTGGATTCAGAACAGTGTCCCACTGAAGGTAAGAGAAAGTAAAAGCTTTTTCTAAGAGAGCTTTTCTTAACCTTTAATGTATCAGAGACCAAAACACTGGTGTTCAGGATGCATGCATCAGACTACCTTCACCTTCTTCAGGACAAGGCATAGATGCTGAATGCCATTTACCAAGCATGTACCAGCATCACTGTGCACCACCATCCCCTCCTCAAAGCAGAGGCACTTGCAACATAAATACTTTAGTAGAGGGTGCCCAGGGATCAGTCTCTTTCAAGCCAAGAAAACTTCTCACCTTTCTGGTGTGGTGCCAGCTTGTTCATTTACACTGCCTGTACTTAAGTCTCCTTGTTTACTTGACTGCATTTAAGCCTACTACTTTTTAACTTCCAAAAGGTGCAACTCCCACACTGCATTGCAAAAATCTGATACAAATGCAGATTATCCTGTACTCTCTTTTGTATGTCAGCCCTTTAAAAAAGAGCAGATGATGCCTACTGACTTCTCTTCCTTGGCAGCTGTTTATTGTTTGGGGGACTGATTATCTCTATGTACTGCTGTATAAGGCTCCTTTGCACATCCTTGTCCCAGCTGGCCATGCCCTGATGAGTTGGGGATGGTTGCTGCTTGGGGCTGTGCATAGTCCCATGGAGGCACTTCCCAAGGCAGGTCCACAGGCAGTGCCCTGGCACGCATCCTACCTCTTTCCAGCTATGCTCAGGAGGAAGAAAATTCCCAGCCCTAACCTCCATTGTCAGCCAGGACTCACCACAACAAATAATAGAAAAGCATCTGCTTCAAAAAGTACAGCTAGGATGTTTTGTGTCCCAGCAAGTCGCTTATAGGTGTACATTCATTTACCAGCAATGGTCACATTCCTGCTTTTCTGACTATGTTTGGTTTACATCAGACATGTAAAATTCATACAGTTCTGGAAGAAAATGTATAAGAAGGAACATTAATTAATTTAATTAATTTCCAGAATCAGCACCACACACAAAGCCTCCATCATTTTTAATTTCTGGATTGCTTTATGTAGATGCAAATCACGTAAGGTACCAGAACTGCATGATGCAAACAGCAGCTGCACACAGTCTGCAGAGACTTTATTAAACACTAATGAAAATGGACAAACCAGGGAAAATGCATCAAAATTTCTGGAAATAAGAAAAGTATTTAGAGGGCTGAATGCCAGCAAAGCACAAGAGTTCTGCTTGCAATTTATGTTAATTTCTCAGAGGAGTTCTTGAGACAGAGCAAGGAGAACCTCTGGGTATTATTTTTACCAAATTATCTCTGTTAAATTAACACTTTTTGAACAACAATTTTACATTAACCATAAAATTGAATTGTGATGAGGACGTGCAAAGGCAAGGTAGAACAAGGCAAAGGATAAGGAAAGGAAAGAACAGGGATTTGATACGATGTGATACAAGTGTAGTCTGTGAGGAATTTAAAGGAGAGAAGAATCCTAAGATCTGTATGCAGAGAGCTGGTACTCTGGCATATGCATGTCTTTTGTGCCAGCTCAATACAATCACCCAACATGCATAACTAAAATTGTCCCTGTGCCCTTTCTCTTAGTTAAAATACAGTTTACTATAGTCACAGCTCCCTGACTCGGGCTTACTTGGTCCTGCTGAAATCAAGCAGGTTACACAGGGAGAAAAAGTTTCAGACTTTGCTCAATTTTTAGCAAATTTTCTCTAATTGAAAATGCATTAGATTTGGTTCAAGGCATGGGAAATAGTCTGGGCCAACTTTTATCTTCTAGAGGTGAGTTTATTCATCCTAGTGAAAAAAAGGTGAGTCATTTCTTTCCTCCCTCAGATGATAAGCTATAGACTGTGATGAGTGTTGGAATTTAACATCATAGCCAGTAACAGCAGCATAATTAAATCTGGTTTTAGTAGGAGGTAGCATACAAATACACAGTAGATAAAGTAGTGGCAGGCAAGAAAAAAATTAAATAGAATATAAATTACTTTTTATCCTTTAAAATACGTTTTACCATAAAAGCAAGATATTTTTCATTAAGCACTTTGTCTCCAAAGCAGAGAATAACTACAGAGCGCAGACCATGTAGATTAACAATTTTCAAAAACTCTTGCCAAATTTCTCTCAGTTGACAGCACATTGAAGAGAGCTTTGTTACCAAAAGCCACCTGGTTGGTCAACACA
>NW_009945597.1:0-15899 GCF_000696875.1 Nestor notabilis
ACAAAGGCCAGGGAGGACCCGGTATCTGTGCGTCCTCCAAAAACGGTCGCACCTGGGCTCCATGTGCGACTTCGGCATTTCCCTCCCTGCCACACCTCTCTCAAGGTCTTGCACTTTGATTGAGAGAGAGCTGTCCTCACATCCTTCCTCCCTTACTCGGGGGTGAACAAACACGAGGGAGCTCTTAGAAAAGAAAAAAAAATAAAGTTACATTTTCATATATAATGCTGAAGAGGGCAGAGATACTGCTGCAGTGCTTCTTGTACTGGCTAGATACATCCAATTGTCACGATACTTTATAAATTCTTAGCCGTCTACAGATAAATAATCAGACAAAACGTTACTCCACTCAAACATACACAATCATGGATGAGCAAGGACGGTGCTGAGGAGACAGCTGAGTTATTTTCTGTGGAATAAGGAAAGTACACTGCAGACAGATGGGCTAAAGAAAGAGTAATCGTAGAACACTTCTTAAGGGTGAAAATATTCCCAAAGTATTCTTAATCCAATCACAAGACTCCCAAAGCCTGGTTCCCTCCCATCCGCAAAAGCAACCAGCTATGGAAGATGGACACAGTCCACCTGTTCAATCTCACAGCTATCAGGAAAGTCTTGTAGTCCCAACTATACTGTGTAAAATACTCAGTTTCCATCACACTGTGAAGAAATCCACAGGGCCCTACATCCATTCTGTACATCAAAAGATTAAGCTGCTGTATGAGATCTGGATTCCAAGTGGAGATTGTAAAGTCTATAAAGTGTAGCAGCAAGTAACTTTTATAACATCCATTAATCTTTTTGAAGCATATTCATGTATCCATTTCTTTGGAAGAAAGTGCTATATGCAATTGCTAAAAGCCTGTAGCTCCAAAATTCCCGTTCCACAGATTCATCCTACATGGGCTAATAATAGTTCCATCAATCTTCCCTGGAGTGTTCTAGTAACAATACCATAGTATGAAGATTTTTTTTTACATACAGCCATAAGCAAATAATCATGACATGGCAGCAGTGCTCTTAAAATCACTCTTTGAAAGCTGTCTGGATAAGAAAGGTCTTGGCAGTTGCACTGTGCCCCACACAACAGTTGGGTCTTTCTAGGGATGTCTGCCTACAGGTTCACTGTTACAAGAATTAGTATGGGAGATCTGAATGAGTATGGGTCTTTTCTTTGGTTGAAACTGTCTCAGTTCTCTTCTTAACCAAAAGTTCTTAGATTAGAAACCAGTATGATATTTCTGATGGCAACGCTGGGGATATAAGCCTGTCTAGATTAATCCAAAAACTTGTTCTCACATCATTTATATCCAGAGTACCTTAACACAGGTAAACAACGTGACATCCAGAACCCAGAAAGCCTGCTTCCCTCAAGTGGCTGGTGGAAGCTGAGAAGCCAGAAACAGTTCTTGGTTTTGTTACAGATTTCTTCCCAGAAGAGATGTGGTAACTGGTCCTTCCACTGTTCCAGTCCGTCCCCTGACAGCGTGGATTATGGTCCAGTGCAGACACCAGTGAATATAGCTGCATAATTCATTGAAGACAATCCTGCAATGTTACTGGAGTAGAAATGACCTACTTTCCACCAGCTTTGGCGTGAGATTTAAGCTTTGGTCTATCAACTGAAGTATTAATTGTCAGTCTTTTTTTTTTTTTTTCCCTTTTTTTTTCTGGAAGCATTCCTAATAGGGTAGGAAAAAATTTATAAACATGAAATAAGGCCTGGTTTCCACTCTCCTTGAGCCTACAAACTCAAAATTTACAAAGAAATTAGAGGAATTTCCTATAGAGTTAAGAAGAAGAGAATGAAAAATAAGATGGAGATTTTGTTACCTAACCCAGAACACTTATAAAGAGGCTGTTTGTTATTCCATAGTCAGTGTGATCACTTGTGGAGGGTTAATTGGCCTCTATTCCCAGAGGGGATCTTTTTAAATTGTGCAGTCTAACAGCAGCAATAATATTTTGCATCAGAAGACAGAACTCCAGGTTGCAGCAAAATATCTTAGAAAGCCAGAAAATCACAGGTTAAATAGGCCTTGGAGATTCTGAATAGCAGCAAGGTACCACCTTCCCTTGTTCACTTCATCTACCTCCTTTCTCAGAAGCCTGCGGATGGAGAAGAACCACACATGATCAGGCTCATGCTGTGCACTGTCCTAGGGAGATATCACCTATAGATAGCGACCTAATGTAACCCATACGTAACTGTAACTAACTCCCGCCTGTGGAAGTCTGGGAGCTCAGATGGTCTCAACTGTAAGTGCACTACACAAGGAGAGAACATTTAGTTTTTTTCCAAGCTGCTACTTTTCCCTGAAGGTCTGCAATGCAGTCTGTGTGATAGGAAATGTGTCACCGACTTTACAGTGCCTGCTCACCAGGTTTTCTCCACCCCAGTTCTCATGAAGTGCAAACTACTCAAAAGGGATAATAAGGTGAGTTTAAGGCCCTGGCTCAGTGGGAGCAGTAGTGGTTTGACTTTGAAAGATGTTTCAGGCCAGGGATGGGAGAGCAGATAGTAAAATTCAGGAGGATTTTTGCCCATTTCCTCAGTTCTTCATGGAGCTTACAAGTCACTTAAAGAGCTCCTTAGAGACCCTTCCTGTGCTAGAGGCTACTGTGTCTGTAAGGGTCATATACTGGTTGGAAATTTCACTTTTTTGGTCAACCAGAATATGTAATCAAAGGCTGCAATGGGTACTCAAGGAACTGGGAATTGAGACTATGTCTCTAGAAAACCAGTCCTCCCAGGAGAATTTTGCAAATACTGTCTGTATTTGTGGGAAAAGTTAACTTTTGTTTTCCCTGTTTCTTTTTGCATGGACTCCTTCTGGTCTCTGGGGATACAAGACAGAGGAGGAGAAGAGCAGGGACAAGAATCTTGAGCACACCTATCAGATGGGCCAGGGTGAATTGCCACTCCTCATTTCTTTTCATCCAACTGGTGGAACCAACAGCGGCTGCTGCTTCATACTCAGCAATCTGCAGATGTCTGGGAGAATGCTTTAGGGAAGCATGACTGCGGCTGACAAACAGGACTCAGAAAAGAACATTAAGGCTCACTCTCAGGCCTCGTCTGCACTGGGGAATTTTCCTCCCTCCTCCAAATTCCCACCATTGCTAATACGAATGCAGCTGCACAATTGTTAGGGATGTTGGGAGTCATAATATATGAGTTTTCATCTCGTCAGCCATTTGCAGCACTGTGTCAATTAACCCTCCTCAGAGCAGGGTTAACTGATACAGTGCTGAAAACGGCTGCTGGAGCCGAAAGCTGTCTATACTAAGGCTCCCATTGTTGCTAACCCTGGTGCAGCTGCAATGGAATCAGCTCATGTGGGATTATTTTGGTAATAATTCCCCAACCTAAAAACAGCCTAAAAATGCAGCATAGCCACCTTACAGGCCAAAGCACGCTTCCGCTGCACCTCAACACCTATGCAGCTAGTCTGTCACCCTTCATAATCAGGTTTTTCTTATAGTCCTTTCAGTCCAGGCGGTACTTTTTGTATTTCTGCATTAAGTACTCGGCAGACTTCATCTCGACAAACTGTGTACCTGTCACCTCCATAGGTGACTGCCTCTGCTCATTAGTTCTCACTAGCTCTGGACTTGAAGGTGTGTGGAGGAAGAACCATTTGTCTGGTGGTGTCTTTTAATTGATTCATACATTCATTAATTCAAAACAAAATTTGCCCTTTCATTCATGGAAACTTTGTGATTTGTTTTTTGTTTTTAATTTCTTAATGCAGATCTAGTTCTTTGGTTTATGACTGGAGATTCTTGTTCATCAGCAGTTTTGCTTTTTTTGATGCTAACAAGAAAATCCTTAGTTACACAGAGCAGCGCTGTGAAGACTCAAGCTGATTTCTGATGGAGTAAAGTTCTATTTTGAATCAGCGCAGTTGGCAGAATCAGTCCCACTTGTTTCCATGTGCTTTGGGAAGCAGTTATGGAACAGACTGGTCAAATGGGTGTTTCACCTCTTGCTGAGTAAGACTAATACTTATAAAAAGCCACTCTCTATCCTTCTCCCACAGCCACATCCAAAACTAAAACAAGGAAGTGTTGTTTTGCATTTATTATACTTCTGAACAACTATTTATCAGACAGATGCCAGCAGTCAGGGTTTTTGTAAGTGCAGTTTGCAAGTGTGAAAATGTTGATGTACAGACTCAGCAAAAACCTCAGTGAAAAACTCCAGCTCACTAAAGCCCTTGATTAATGACAAGCAGGTTTCAATTCATGCACAGCATTTTATGCAAATACAGAACACAGCTATATGCAGAATGGTGAGCAATTGCATATGCCTACAGATATCTAGAGAGGCTCAACGTACCTGCCCAGGGAAAAGGCAAAAGGGCACACACAGAGGAGATGCTGTCCACAGCCTCCCAGCTGTGGGGGTGAGCTGTAGAGCTCAGCTCAGGGTGCTGGGATGTTGAGCAAAACCTGGTTTGGCAGAAACTTGGATACAGCTGGGTATTTTGAGAAAGGGGAAAAGAACTGGCTCGTTCTTTCTTCATCTCTGATACTGCTGCTGTGGCTGTTTCTCTCTCCCAGGGATCCCTATGGACAAACTGAGGGAGCGGGCAGAGTAACTGAGCTGCCACAAAGCAGGTGTGACAGCAGTCTGTGGAAGGAAGGAGGAACGTATTGAATACCCCTTTAGCTCACATTTTGCTGTGGGGATGCATGACAAAGTTCTCAGGTCACAGCTGTCACACAAGGAGCCTGCCTCTTAGTAAACATATTTAAGCAAATATATATTTGCTTAAATGGTTTGCATTAATCTCCTGAAAGGTTCTTGTAACAATGCTAAACAACTCCCATCCCCAGTCCCAGTGGAACTGGATTTCTCATCTCTCTTAGCCCCTTTTCTCTTCAATATTAGGGTCAGTATCTTGCATATGTTTTTATGTGAAACTCTGTGATTAAAAGTACTTAACATTGGCTCATTTTTCTCTGCAATGAGTTCAGTTATTTCCCTTTTATACCTTCCAGAATTTACTGTACCATATCTAAATATTGGCTGCAGTCCACATGTTTTAGATCATTCTCTATAACGGTCCTGTTGTTACAGAATCCTTTGTGTGTGTGTGAGAGAGAACATGCATATGTGTTGGAAGCAAGGCAGGGTGCATATAATTGTTTGGAAAGAGAAATCAGGGTATATTAATTCCATAAGTGATTTCTGAACTGATAACAGTGATAAAAATAGTGAGCAGTGAAATTACAGATCTCCGGTGCATTACCTTGTATATGTGGTAAATAATACTTCTGATCCCAACACACTACTCTATGTGTATTCTAGTAATAAAAGGACTCATTCACTTTTTGTTGCTATATAATTTTGAAGATCAGATTTATTGTTGTCACATTTCCTCATTATTACTTACGTCCTAAATGTTGATCCTTCAAACTGAGCTATACAATGTGTTAGTCAATGGTAAGCTACATGAAGATGAAACTAAGGCAGCAGTTGAAAGTCCTTACTTGTTACACAAAAATCTCATTATCTGCTGAAGACCATACAGAGAATATACGCATGTAGGGTACTTGAGTGATCTAGGGGAAAAGCAGGATCTGATGCTTCATTTGACAAATCATAAGCTTTAACCAAAAGAAAAATAACCCCTCTTTACTCAGTGTCACAAGTTATAGATAGAGCTCATGAGGATTTAACTGAGAAATGCCTCTCTACTCCCAGGACAAAATGAAATGAGTAGCCCTGACCCAGTGGACACCTTTGACTCTTGCCTGTGACTCCACACATAGAGGATACATTTAAGTGACAAATAGAGAGAGCACCAGTCTACAGCATGTTCGTTCCCTGCATGGACTGATTTTGTGCCCAGCAAGTGTGACTTAGCTCACAGCACATCAGATAAACCAGTGCCGACTTGCAGCGGGCTGAGTGTCCTCTCAGTTGTGGGTATGGAGTCACGAGTGTATGGCAAATTTGCTCCCAGATTTCTTTCAGCTTCTCATTGTGGACACTTCCAAAGACAGTCTGCTGGTTATGTAAACCTCGACCACTTTCCCATGTGGGAGTTCTCAACCACCCAGAGTAGAAGAGAGGCAAATCCCCCTGCTGCACTATTCCACTCATGTCCCACCCTGTAGGGCCCTGGCTGGGGGATTAGGCAGTTCAGAGGGCTCAGTAGGTATCATTTTGTGCAGGAATGAATTTCACCCAAAGAGAGTGTACTTAGTTTCTATAACTTTTTTCCCCACAAGCTAAGATAAATTTCTGCTTTGGTCCATTAACAATACTTGTATTTTTAATCAGAATTATTTTGTACTATATTTTCTTTGGAAATAACAGTAATACAGTTTATGTGAAATACAAACAAATGAGGGAACGATTTTTACCTAAATGTATGAATAGCATTTTGCAATTTGTCATTGTGGTATATTTATCTTTTGAACTTTAAGTGAGCTCAGCTGAAAAAAATGCTTCTCTGCAGCACATGACTGGAAAATATATTACAGCAGAGAAGTATATTGCTGTTTCAGTTTAGAAATTAGTGGCTAAATACAATTTTCCACTATACTTACTTCCATAAAGTATGTAGTAAATTATTTACATTACAGCAAGTTCTTAGTACATATTCCAAAAGGTGGCAAAATCAGCATTCTCACTCAAATTAATGGATATTTTGTAAATATGCATTAAAACTAAGATCCTTAAGATCTTCTGCAGGCTGCTGAAGCCTTATAAAACTATTGTAGTATGGCTGGAACGAAACAAATTTGTCAACAAAATGAACCCTCGGGGAAGGAGAAGAAATTTATATGGAGCAGAAAGATACAGACTGGCCGGGAAAGTCATGACAGTTTATAGCAGCTGAAGATTTGGGTTTGCTGTATGTATTACACCCATCTTCTAGTGGCATATGTGTGGTTAGTGGTATATGGTAGTTGCTGTGTGTAGTCTTTCTAACCAAAACCTCGCACGGATCAAGAGGTGCTGCGCCTCTGGCTGCCGTGGCCTGTGAGGAGCAGGAGCAGCGCGGTGCCCAGGCTCCCTGGCAGCGCTGCCTTCGTGCACGCCTGCGCAGGTAGATCCCTCCTTCCTTCTGAGCTGCCCCAGCAAGCTGCTACCACAGCAGCAAAATCATCCAGCCTGCGCCTCGCTGCCTCCCTGCCCCTGGAGGGCTTGGGAACGGGGGGAGAGCTGGCTTTGAGCTGAGTGAACTCTTCCGGCAATGGCAGCTGCTCCCAGCCGCCATTTTGCCCAGGGGTCATTTGCCTGTCACATCCCAGACATGTAACCCTCATGTGATGGGAGAGCAGCCAAGCAGCCATCAGGGAAGGCTGGGGCCGGGTGGGAGCTGCGGCTGCTGCCAGAACAATTCATCTGACACACAGCCTGCTCCTTGTGCACTCCAGAGCTGGACCCAGGGAAGGAGGCTGCTGGGAACCGGCTGCGGGCCTGATAGATGGTGCCGTCTGCCACGAAAGCTGGCACTCCATAGCATGAGCACCTGTTTCCTACAGCGTACACTCATCGTATTTCCAAACTGCTCCGTTTCTTTGTTAATTAGATTGCTTTTTTTTCTGATTTCCCTGTGTGCATATACAGAGTAAAAAGGAGGGCTCATAGCACTGGTTGGGAGCTAAAGAAATGGAGATCCCTCTTTTCCCATAGCCAAGCATTCATTCCTCTCTGGGCAAACCAGGTACACCCAGCTCCTTGGAGGTGCTCGGATGCCTACCTTCCACCAAGCTGAGCAAGGATGAAAAGTCTGTGCCCTATCAGGAAAACTCCAGCCTTGAGTATTCCCTATCTTCTAGGGCCATTATGAAGATGAAGACATTCCTGGTCTACATGAAACTAGAGTAATGGCAGTCATTCAAAAATCATGTACCTGAGAGAGGGTAGTGCAAACACTGAGGAAAAGCTGCATGGTTACCTAAGGCAAAGAAACACCTTTCAGCATTTTTAGTTGTGACTCAGAATTAGCAAAAAGAGGTTTAAACAAATTTTCATACTTAACATTCTGTCTGAAGATATTCCTAGCCTTTTATTTATTTATTTTTTAATAATGATATTAGTAGGAGTCCATTATGTAATCACGAGAAAATTAAAACTCTCCAGGGCATGATCTTACCTGTGTAATTAACTGGGGTGGTTAAAAGTACAAAGTGAACCTGAAGCAAAATTTGTACCAGAACCGCACCTCATTATGTTTTGCTGCCTAAGTCTATCATAAATAGAGATGTTTATTACACATCTGCCATTTAAGGTCCATATTACGTGCCACGTTCTATTTTACTTCTATTTAAAAATGTAAAAACACACAATGACAAGCTGTATTACTATTAACACGTGCCTCAAGGACCAGGGGTGCACATTCATATTGAGCCTGAGGTTATATTACAATGCAGACACTCCAGAGTTACAAATTGTTTACAGAAGTATATTGTGCAATTAGCATGCTTAATTTCAGTCCATGGAGTTTCACTGGTGTGCAAGAACAATCAAGCCCTGTATATCCATTCACATTTATTAGACGAAACTTTGTCCTTAGAGCACCACTCCGTCTTCTGCTTTCTACAGCAAATGACACTAAAATCTCCAGAGCTTCCCAAATCAAACCCAGTTATTTGCTTTCCTTACATTTACTTTCCTTTTCTTCTCCCTGCACCCCCCCCCCCCATTTTTTGTCGTGGGACCCAGTTGAGTAGTCACAGTGACGTTAGTCACATGCCTAAAATTAAGCAGGAGATGATGTGCTTTGCAGGGCAGAATGCGGAGTGCTCCACATCTTTACAGATTCTCATCTGCAGGCTGAATATATCGACGCTTTGTATTTTATTTTGTTGTATAGGGCTGCATTGATTTAAAAAAGTAGAATCAAGAAGGAAACTAATGAAACTAGGAACAAAGACTCGAAGTTGGTCTCAGTTCTGATTCAAAAGTGGCCACCAATCTGTTTTTGCAGGATTCTGTCACCTCTGCTGTAAGCAGAGAAGATCAGCTGAAGCCATCTTAGTTTTGAAGATAGGTGCTGTCGGAAAGATATTTGTATTGCATTAGTACCTCTATTGTGTTAACATTTAGGGCAAACTGCAAGGCTCTACTAATTTTGCAGGGTCTTAGGAGTCTCAATACAGAGGGAGACTACGTGGTGAAGACTGCAGAGTGCTGGAATATTTGGGAAAGGCAAATTGCTTTTGATGTCATGATTTGATCCTTTGTTTTCTTCTTTGGAGAGGACAAGCTTCTCGGAATTGCATACTTCTAAAAGAAACCCCTAGTACGTTCAGCAAAATGGATGGCACACCACCAGCAATCATGTTAAGCCTGTTCTAAAGAAACAATCCATTAATTTCAACCATACTTGAAAGAGCAGTCAAAGTCTCAAAAATGATTAGGCTTCTACAAGTAAATGGGAGGGACAGATCTAAATGACTGCTCCAGCAGGGGGAAAGTTGGGAAGAATTGAGGTGTAATATGTTAAATTTGACAGTAGCCCTTTATCCAATCAGTACAAATGATTGACTGGCCATTCAGAACATGTGCTGTTCCAGGCTTGCTGCAAAACTCCTCTTTTTGTCTGGTAAGAAAAGTCAAATGTGGGATTATTTACAGAGAAAAAAAAAAAAAAATAGGAGGGGAACCAGAGGATAACCAGCGCCCACAGAGACTCTGTTCAGGCTTCATTAGCTACTCATTGAACAATGCATATGGTTGCTGCTCCAGATTTAGTTGTCGTTTATGACTTTAGATCATAAGTGGGTAGATGTAGAATGCCATAGTAGCTAGAGCAGGAGAGTGTGGGAAATAGTATGAATGAAGCAAAAAGGGATTCAAGTGATCAGTGTTTTGGGCTAGGAATTCCAGTTACAGAAAGTACACATTTTGTTCACACTGGAAACGATAGAACGATACACACAGAAGAGACATTTATTGGATACAAGAAATATGATGTTGCAAAAAGTAATAAAAAAGGATATAGAGTTATTAAAATGGAATATTAGAGAAGCCAAACCACATTTATGTACTCATTTCCTCTAAGAAATTTTGCAGTGTTTGAAAACTAAGACTTGTCTCTCACAAAAAGTAATCAAGTGTTCTCATGGATTTCCACAGAGCAACACTCTGGGACATTGTGAACAAATAGAACTTAGCAAATGGGTGAACAGACACAGGTGCAGAGTTACTGGCAGCTCTGCTCTGCGAGTCCAGTAGGTTCTTCGTGACAGTTCTCATTGTGGGATTATTACTAACAAGTAGTCCCCCTTTCCAAAGAGTTTTCATTTTTTATTTATTTCTGGAATGCTGCTTGCTTTCATGAGATGCTCTTTTTAAAGAAGATGTCTCAAATACAAGCAGGCAAATGTAGCCCAAAGACATATTCTTTTGAATGTTCATCTTCTGTGGGGTCATGCTTTGCAGGGAGAGGCATCTGGAAGAAGAACTCGGTCTCCTTCCTTACTTACAATGCCAAGGGTTTTAGTAAAACAGTGGAACAAATCCCTTAGATAAAACAGTACTTTGTCTCTTCTGACAGTTTAGAAGAGGTGAATATCTTGTGGCCAAAATGTAACGTTTTTACTTGGTTGTTATTCATTCATTCCTTAGGCAAAACTCCATTTGTTTCAACAGCTTTGCCTGAGGAATAACCTCAGGATTCAGCTCTTCAAGGATACCAAGTATCTGAAAGATAATCCTAAGTGCAGCTAAGATCCTTCAGTGCAACTAAGTGCAACTAAGTGCAACTAAGATCCCAAATCAACCATTCCAGGATCTACAGGACAGATCATCATAAGTCTTTAAGCAAGAAATGGAAACATCATTATTTAAGCCTGGGAACACTGGTTAAGGGCAACACTTCTCTGCTTTGATGTTCTAGGAAAATGTAAACGAAAGCTATAATTTGTAAGGTTGAGGATTGATCAAGTTTTCAGAGTGCAAAATAGCCCTACAGGAGTCTGGTGAAGTATCTGAAATTACTGTAGGGAAGAAATTTGATCTTATTTTAAACCTAATTAAAGCCTTCTGCATCTCCACAAAAAGCTCCAAAACCCTGGAGATCTCTGATGGTTTACCCTCTAGGGAGAACACACAGATATGAATTTTAATAGTGTCTTTTGGTAATGTGGTGAATAAAGACAAATTGATTACAGCAGTCTGGAAAAAAGCAGGTGATGCATTACCAGGGCCACTGGGTTCATGTTTTCCCAGACATGGTGAAGGCCACCCAGATTGTAAAAGAAAGTCGATATCTTTAAAAACTTGAGTTCTATGATTTGGGGCTTGATATGGCTTTCTTGTTTCCGGATAGACTGGATTATATCAAAAGAAAAGTAAGATGTATGGTCCAAATTCTGTTCTCATGTACACAAAAACAAATCTAGGCTAAAACTTCTGACATCGATGGATTTGCTCCATTTTTACACCCAACAGAAGAGCAGTACTGTCCTGATTATAATGACGCCTATCATTATTTAGAATCTGAAGAGCAATGTGAAAACAAAAGAGTAAAAGTCTGAGAAATATGAACTCTGACCAAAGTTTTTCTACATATTTGCATGAAATACGGAATAGAACTTTCTTGCAGAAGTACCTCATGAAGATACTTGTGCCTGGTCTCAAAGGACATGGTAGTTCAAAATTTGTTTCCGAGAAAACACTGGCTGTGCACCCCCATGGAACATAAAGTGAGTGTACTGTGATAACTGTAGGCTCCTTGCATTCGATTTCTTTCTAGACCATTTGTATTTATACCAAGACAATTAGATAAATGAATATAAAAGACATTTGACTGGCATGCGTGAATATTACAGCAGATGGCAAACCAGATGACACTCCCACCACTGTTTAATTCTCTAGCTTTGAATACTCTCTAATTTTGTTGATCAGTATTTGGTACACATGGATATACACACACCAATGCAAGTTTGCACATATGGATCAAATTGACCTGTGATCTGCTTTCAGATCTAGCCAGTTTTCAGTACCAGAGCTAGCCTGCAGCCTGCCACAGAGCCATGAGCTTGGCATGCTGAGGAGCCTCACTCATTCCAGTGTTCCACGGTATTAGCCTAGGTTTGAAAACTAATATGGATCTAATCCAAACAGAGGCTAACTCTCCATACAGAGATGCGGCCCTGGAAAGTTCTGCTCAGCTGCATCTATCTGAAAAAAATGAGGCACCTCTATGTATGCCATGGAAAAGCCTGAAACTTCTGCTTCCCAAGATGTGCAGGGTTATCCTTTATCAGTGCTAGAAATGAAGTATGCATAGGAATTAGATGTCTTGTCTTTTAAAACAAGCACAAAGAGAGAAATCCTGAGTTCTCATCCTGTCTATCAGGACCATTCATATTTCTAAGTTAATGTTAAGAAGTCCTTGCCTAAAATACAGAACTATCACTGAAATTAAGTGGAATTTTCTCAACCATTAAAATGAAGTCGTGCTTGGTCTTAGATTCTTATTTACTGTCACGGTTTAACCCCAGCCAGCAACTAAGTACCATGCAAGCACTCTATCCCAGCCAAAACTAGGACAATATACCTTTTGCAATGGCACAACTCTTAATGGAAGGAATGAATAAAGTCCAACTTCTCCCTCTTTCCAGTAGCCTTTAGTCTGGTAGTTAAAGCAGCATGCTGGAAGGGATTCTTTTAGGTGTGAATCCCCACCAGCAGAGCTGGGGATTGACCCTGGTCTCTTGTGCAGGAGATGTGTGCTCAAACCGTTATACCAAAGGCAAGATGGCTAGGCTACCAGAATTGGAGCTGCATTTCAAAATAAAAATGAGCTGTGTTGAGCTCCTGAAAGAAAAGTTGTTGATAACTACCTTCAAGAAAGTGCCAGGCTCTAGATGCAGAGTGAATGGAAACAGTTCCTGCAGCCTTGACAAGATCCACTGGGGAGGAGGTTTACAGATTTGCCTGTGTTCTTCAAATTTCTCAACTGGCCAATTCCAGGCATTTAGAATGGCTCAGCATGCCAGACGTTTTGGAACTCAGCTCTGCTCCTACTGCAGAGGGAGCCTAGGCATCTAGCACAGAACCCTGAGAAGCAGATGTTGAAAGACTGGTGTTACAAGAATTAACTTTTCAGCACCTAAGTCCTCACTGGATCTGGCCTTCTGCATCTGTGAACCATTTTAAACACCAGACCAATAGCTTAAGTTCTCTAGCTCCTTCTGGGCAGAGCAGTGCCTGCATACCTGAAGGAAAGTCTAGGTCATTTAGTTTGCATTTACAAAGGTGTGCTGGCTTAGCAGCCCTTGTCTGCAAGTTCGAGGTAGCCTGGGAGTCTAGTCCCCTTCCTTTGTCTACCCAAAGAACTCAGGATACAAACAGACAGATATTCCATTTTATTTGGTTTGCATTTTTCCATGCAAGATTTGAAGTTACACAGGTCTGTAATGGGAATTTATCTTCTGAGTCATGACTTTATATAAATCCTATTTTTTGGTTCAAATATGAGTTAGAAAAGCTTAGCTGGTATACTGCAAGTTAGTAGTTATCTTTTGGTCAAAGCTCATACTGTTGTATGTTTTAAAATAATTATCTCTGCAATGCTTGTTCTGCATCAACCTTTCTCCTCACTAAAATGCACTATAGCCACCCACCTCTAGAACAGCAGAATGGTTGCATCTTGTAACAAGCATCAGTGTATGGTTAACAAGAAGATGAACATGTCTTCCTACACAACAGAGTGAGTCTTTGACTTCAGAAACCAAACTGGGAGAGGAGACTACTAGGCACACAAAAACTGTGTAAGAACAGTCAGTATTTCTGATAGATTTACAAGACTGGGACTTACTGGCTTCAGAAAGTGACTGAAAAAAAACAATTAAGACCAAGTTAAATAATATTGTGTAGTATCTGTTTGTCATGTATGGTATGTATTTACAGCTAATTTGCAACCTGGCAGAGTTTATACAAGTAATACAGTGATACAGTTAATATAGAATAACAACAAAAAACAACACAATAAAATTGCCCCCATGACTTAAAGCTGCAAGAATATGTGTTTCCCACAGAGTTGTGACAATGAGTATGGGAATTACATTTTTTTACACTTTTTTCTTATTTTACTTTTGAGATTAAACTTTGAGTAGTTTCTGCTATTCCCATTCCGACCCTGCAGCTGAACTTGTTAGTTAGAGAGCTAACCATAACATCCTAGCCTAGGCTGCCCTTATTCAGTGATGTTGCCAGAAACTGACAAAAAGTGCCATGCCATTGCTTTGCAAATTGCAGGAAGTGACTAAGGAGCATGCATATGAATATGGAGTAGAATGATCAGATCTACATTGTGTTTAGTCTGATAGCCATCTCCAAGAATTTCAGCAATTGATGAAGGATTGTGAAACCAAGCTATAGGCCATGTTACTGGCACATAATGCTGCCTCTGCTCAATTAACTGTTTATACCAACCACTAATAACTTCTGTTCAGCTTCATGAGCTGACGGTTTGTCTCTCTACAGCTTTCACGCTTTGTTTACCTTTTTAAACTGAATATATATGGTTGTAACAATCTAGTTGCTTTCTTTGTGCTTGCGAAGTTCATGGTCTGAAACTTGCAGCAATCAGTTCCTTTAGCTAGCTGTTTGCCATGTTAAGCCATATTTTGCTCCCTTCACGGTTGAGTAACCTTCGATTACATTAAGAGGGTAAGTAGAAGCATCCTATTTATCTTCTCTGCATTGTTTGCTGCTGCATACAGCCTGTAAGAAGACACACAATAAGCAGTTCCTATTTTGTCATTATTTGCCTTGGCTGGATCTCCCATCTCACAGACACTCTATTACCCATTTATGCCCTGCTTTCTTGTTTTTCCAGCCCAGAATTCAGATCTGATTGATGTATCAGTTGCTTTGACTAGCTACAATAAAGAAAAAAAAAAGTGCCATACAGCTGTAACTATCCATTGCTCTTTAAAAAATGTGATCAGCTTCCAAAAGCTATCCAACACTGTGAGAAACTCACTGACGTAAGAGTGCTGCTGCCAGAAAACTAACAGGAGCAAAATTAGCCAACTGAGAGCATTCATGAACTACAAGAGAGAGAACCAGAGACCTGTCTTCGAAGACAGCAGCAGAAATAATACAATTCTGTAGTATGGTTTTCATGTGATGAACTAGCTGTTCCAAAAGCCGGTATTCTTTCATAGGCTGCCAAAGCTGACTGAAGGAAACATCCAGTCAAAACCTGTAACTTAGGACCAGTTTTCCAATTGCTTGGGCAGTTTCTGACTTGTACAGGTAGCAGTGAAGAGTAGTGGATTCATATTATACAGAGCACAGGTTAAATCCAAGCATTGATGAGGGTCTCCTGAGAATTCTTTGTAGGGTTTGCATATACTTTTCTTTCCCATTGACAGTCCTGGCAATAATCAGCAAGGAGTTCTTTGTTTGCTCCCTGTGGAAAATTTTGACTGCTTTATGTTTACAGAATCAAAATCAGAATCAGTGAATACAGACAGGGAAAGCATGAGAACTGATGTGGAGCAAAGAACAAAAAAGGAAGTACCAACCTTTGTCAATACCAACAAAACCTTACCCATTAGCCTTTGTTTATTCTTCCCAAGTAGTGTGTGCTCTGTCTTCTCTCATTTTTATAATCTTACAGATGAGTTAACGTGAGATGATCTATCTCTATAAAATAGGGAATCCATTTTAGTAGGTTGACTGAGTTAGTTGGCTGGTCCTCCCATTGGAGCAATTTGCTAACAGCAGGAGTGTATCCAGCAAAATGTAGTTCTTCACACAGACCTCCCAAGTTGTCCCATCTCTCCATCAGAGAAACTTTTGTGGGGCCTAGGGAAGGGAGAGTCCTTCTGTGAAAATAAAAATAAAAATGCCATGTCTAGGTGGAACCTTGGAAAAATTCCACAGAAGAAAATCTCGTTATGAACCCTTT
>NW_009945597.1:15930-28350 GCF_000696875.1 Nestor notabilis
TGAAATATTAAAGAGGAAGACAGAATATTAGTGGGCAGGAAGAGAGGGTTGGAGTACATAGGATCTGGATTCTTTTGCTTTCTCTTGTTCAGGCTTTCTAGGAGATCTTGGGTGAAAGACACAGCTGCTGTGCCTCACTTTCTCCTCAGAAAATAAAAATTGATTAGTGCTACCAATGTCCCTCCCAGAACCATCTGGAGAGGTTATTTATTTGGGTTTATAGAAATCTCATGAGGAGGAACAACCTATTTTTTAAACATATAAAGTAAGTGTGGCACCCACTCCAAATGGCTAGTGCAATGCACAGGACAAAGATTAACCTGTAAGCTTAACAGATTTATTCTTCACTATGTACAGTGTTCCACCCTGAAATGACGTCTTGATGTCTGCATGTTTGCTTCTACATATGAACACTATAAAATATATCTTAGATCAGCTGAGCTGTTCATTGGCAGAAACTAAATGTGTTTGGTTTGCAGTTATTTTGAAGGTTTCTAAACCTTGGTAGTTCCCCCAGAGAACTGCGCTGACTTTAGTCAATCCTTAAAGCTAGCAAGAGGAGAGGTACACAAAAGCAGATTTGATGCTGTTAAAACAGTTATATTGGGTTGTGCATCTGACTCGGCTTTCAGGAAAATAAAATGGTTTATATGGGCAGGGGGGGAATGACTTAAAAGTGCAAGTTATGCACCTGGACTATTAAGCTGTTTGTGTTCCTTAATACCTGGTTTCTGTCTCCAAAAATGCACACAGGAGTATTTTCAGACTAAGGATATATTATAGTCTCTCATCAGTTATACAAGTGGGACTGAAAAATACCAGGTTCTCACTATTTCTTTGCTCAAACGCCTGTTTCAATAGAGATACGAGTTCTGGGAGCACTGTATGACTTCATGCGTATCTTTCCAGAAGTAATGATAAAGAAGTAACATGAAAGACCAGCCCAAAAAAAATCTTTGAACTGGAAGATGAACCAGATAACAGATATATATTTTCCAATTCATTTCTATTTGTGCTTGCGAATTTTTGGCAGAGCAAGTGCTCCCTTGAGTTCCCAGATGCCCCATTCCACTGGAAATCTTAAAGGCACAACCCAGTGTATGGACAATTTTTCAAGAACAAAGGAAATGGGAAAACAGCAGCCTGTTTGGCTCTGAAGCTGTAGAGCATCTACGGATGAGCATTTCTAAGTGCAAACAACTTTTACACTAATCTTGGTTTATATTTAAGAAAAACATTTGCATAAAAACTTGCCAGGATGTTTGTTAGTCAAAATGTATTGTGCTCCCCTAGAAAGAGCCAGGGAGGGAGAATATGAACTGCAACATTCCCTGGGCTTCTGTAGTATTGCAGCTGCTCTCAATTAAAGTGAGAGGTGGTTTCTAGGGACTGTATCTATGATATTTATCTTCCAACCATTTTTTTATTATTTTGCAATGATTTCATGAATTGCAATTGCAGCTTAAAAAAGAGGTGTTACAGTAGTGACCATATTGTCTGCATATTTCTTCCGCTGAGGATCCCAATACACATTACATTACTGTCAGAGATTTAAGGTACAGCTATCTATAAAGTACCAGAACATGAACAAGGCTTAAATAATTAAATACACTACATCCAGAGAAAGCACCCTCTACTGAGGGACAAGAGGAGAGAAAATGTTTGTGCTTTCAAGAATCTGGTGAAAGATACCTGGCAAACCACTGTCACTAGCTTATGCACAGTGTAAATCAGACACAGCCAAGCACTGTATTTAAACCCCTAAGTAACTGATGGCGTTTCATCCTGCTGCATGATTTTTTCCATCACCCTTCTTCTGAAGTTGATGGGTGACTTCCATGCTACTCAGTGGCCAACTTGAGCATTATCATGAAAGGGTTAAAAAGGGACATTGTGCAGGATAAAATCCACTAATCAATTCCAATTCAATCCCAAATAGTTCCTAAAAGTGGGTCTATTAATATTTGTCTGTTTTCTACTTGTAGTCGCTGGTTGAGGCATATGGTAGGATGTCAGAAGCCCTGTGTTACAGCATGTCTCTTTGGGCTTCTTCCCTGACTCTGGATGATTTTTTAATATCTGTGTGAAAGGGATAGTCACAGCCAAAATTCCTTTCCTCTGCCCTTTTCTCTCCACAGCACTAGCAAATTGTTATCCCTCCTGTCTGGATGTAAAGTACAACCAGGTAGCTCTGTTAGCTGCTAAGAAAGGTGAAAACAACTACCTTATGCTTATGATTTAGGGTAAAAAGGAAGCTCAAAACCAAGACTGAAGTATAGAGAGTTCTGTTGTCCAAACACCATCATCCCACACTGCCATATATCCTCTCAGGTAGTACCGTGCAGCTCAAAAAGCTTCCACAGAATGGGTATCTACTGCCTATCTGGGCTAAAGCATGCTCAGCCCCATGCACAGAAACCAGACAGTATCAGTGCCTGCAGACTCCAGAGGGCATGGGTACTTCTGCTGAAGTGACCTTTTCAGGCAGATGTGAGGGATCACAATGAGCACAGTTGGTGAGTCTGTCTGCCACTTCATCTTGTTCCTTGGACAACACCACCGATGTGTCCCAAGAACCTAATCAGGCTAGTCCCCTGCCAGTACTATAATGATGGTTACAGAATATAAAACATAAAAATCATATCTCCAAAGCCTGTAGTAGGTTCATCACTCAATCACACAGGAAAGAAATATTTTATATTTTGAACTACTTTTTAAGGAATAGCCCTACCAGCAAAACCTCAGAAATGTCAGCAAGCCCATCATTTGACCAATATGAGCTTTGTAAAACTGGATTAGTTTGGTTCACAGGGCTTTCAAAAGAAAGATTAGTCCATAAATGATCCCAAATACTTGGTCAGAAGATAGTGTAGCAGATATGCACATACAATCAGGCGTACCCATATTTGGATGATTGAAAACACTCTCTTTTCACATAGCAGCCACCACAGAAAAAAAGGTAGCAATCAGGGGTTACCAGTGGGCACGAGTGAGGGTATTCTTGGTAAACCCAGCAGTCCAAGGTGGCTATTGCTAGCCAGCTTAATAAGAAAAGATCACTTTTTAAACCTGCATGCTGCATTATTCTATATTAATATTGAAATAATCACTTTGAATTACAGCAAAACATATTACAGTTGCTTCTGTGCTGTAACTGAAATATTTTTGAAGATGGACTAGTTGAAAATTTCTATATTCCAGAGGAAGGGACAAGCAGCAGAAACAGGGAAGGCAGCAGTCTGTGGTTTTGGATGGGCCTGCCCCTTTTGCTTGTAAGTGCTTGCCACACTTGCAGCCAGCCCTAGTTAACATTAACACCAACCCTGAGAGTGCAGTGGACTACTAAACTGATGTCGCAGAAGAAAAGCATCAGAATCTCCAAAGCAGTTGAACTAGTGAAAAAAAAGAAAACCAGAGATAAATTTGTGCCAACAGATGTGTTTTACCACTAATTATCATGAAGCCATAATACAGTTTTAATTACTCAGACTTCCCCTTATTATAATGGCCCCATAAAATGCCGACTAAATAAAAAATAACGTCAGTATATATAAGATGGAAAGCAGATGGCTGAGATTTTTGAACTAGAAGCCATTGCTGGAAAGGAACAATTGCATTTGAGAGTCAGTCGCCTATTTGGCTAGATATATTCTTTTAACATGTTTTACTACATGATTAGAAGGGTTGAAAGAGTCAGATGCCTGAGGAGTGTGCTAACAGATAACGGAAACATGAAACGGTGACTTCCTTTTAAAAACATTGGTCCAGATGCTGTCCTCTACCAGAAGGCACAGAGGAGGGCAAAGCAAACTCACACATGTCCTTGCGTAATTCCTAGCACAACAGAAGAAAATTTTGTACTCGTGAGTCTTGATAGCAGTACCCTTGTGAACAAGAACTTAACATTTGCTACCACCAATAGATAGGCTTTTTTATCATCTTCATTGTGGCTTTGTTCCTCAGTCCTCCATCCCACGTTGCTCTTCACACTGTCTAGCTCTCCAGACTCACTCTTTGACTCCTGCAAGATGGCTCCATGATTCCCAACTCCCTTGTTGTCCTTGTTCCACAGGACAATACCTGAAGCACATGATAAAATCAGTTATCATTGTGAGAAAGTAAAAGGCTGGCAGGAAATTCCAGTATGGCAAGACTGAAACCCCAATCCTGGTTGTCTGGATGCAGCCGAAGATTGAATTCCATGGGGTTCTGAGCAAATGACATGTTCTTCAGCTGCAAGACCATCTGCAGAAATCTATGGAGAAGATGAAAATAGCAGTTTACTTCTCCGAGTGCTATTATTAAAGGCTACTTGCTGACTCCGGCAGGCACTACTGAATGCATGACATGTGTAAACATTTTTGCAAGAAACATCAACTGTAAACAACAGAGAAAAACAGGGACAGGAAATTAAAAAGATGAAGCCCCAATTCTTTGGCACCTCCTTTGAAAATGATGTTGGAATTTCATGGATACCAAACCCCTGGGACTTTTTTAAGTTCTTCAAGACAGAAGAAAATGAAATGTGGTAACTGTCAAGCACTCTGTGTGAACTCTCTACATAAACTTACTATGGGTTTGGAGCCTCATTGGCTTTGAAGAAAAGGAAGAAGCCCAACAGAACAGCAGCCCACGGATTAGCCCATGGACTCCCCTGGGGATGCCAAGGAGACAATAATTATTTCTACTTTGTGAATGCATCTGAGTTGGAAGAAAAATTCAAATAAGTATACATGAAATCCATGATGTCCAATGAAGAAGGGCTTGATTTGATTAAGGTTCATCTTCTATAGATCTCAAGCTTATACATTTTCTACTTGTTCCCACTGACAGCCATTTTCTCTATGAGTTGGGCCTCTCAGGATTCTCTGCATATGTTTTTCTAAAGACCAGTGAGTGTGCAACATGAGAACCAGCATTTTCGTCCTGATGCTGTAGGTTTCTGCATCCACAACAATGAATAGTAAAGAGTTCCTCCATAACTTCATGACTCACGTAACCAACTCTAGATACATACACTGTGGAAGCCTAACTGATTTAATTGTTGAGACTGTTTCATTAGTCAATGGAAAGAAAGAAGGTATACATAAACTGGTTCTAAAATAAACAATGCAAACGCTGGTGAATTATGCTCTGCAAGTATTTTTTTCTCTCCTAAAAAGGAGCCTGGGGTGACTCCCTCAACTGTAGAGGGTTCCACTACGAGCATACTAAAATAAGTGAGAAGAATCCCAAACTTGAACTTAAAGCAAGTGCCAAGTGGTGCCACAATAAACAGACAGCAACAAGGAAGGCTCTAAATACTTCTAAGTTTTCCTGTCTCAATAGCACCCATGTAAATTTGTATTTTTGATACAACTACTAAAACTGAGTAAGGCTGGTGGCATTTTTCACTCTGATATGGAAATTCAAAGCACTGGCATCAGATCTAAACTTCAAACCTTCACTGGCAGGTACTAAGCACGCTCATGTGTGGATGAGAGTCGTGGAAGAACAAGTCTGTCTTAGGAAATTTCAACAGTTTTCAGGACACTGCCTGTACCACAGTGAACAGAACAGAAAGAATGAAGTGTTGAAGTCCTGGAGCGAGCACCACAACTTTATCACCAGGGATAATTTTCTAGCACTCTCAAAATGGGAGCAAGATAAAAGCTTCCCTAAACAAACCATGTTTTGGAAAACCTGCCTCAAGAAAAAGAGAAATCAAGCCAGAAGAACTTTCATAACATGAGAGTGACTAAATGAGGAGGACCTTTGCAAGGCAATGACAGAGCTTTTTAAAACTGGCCTGGGAAAGTGTTGGTGTGATTGAATTCTGCCTTATGTACAGTACAGTGCAAGAAATGAACAGGAGAAGCAAAAATGAACAAAGGGAAGGAAAGTAAGAATAGTCCATTTGTCTACAGATCGAAAACAAAAGGAGGTGGTTCTCCACATGCTGTAGTCACACTGTGGAATTACGTGCCCTAGGATACTGTGGATAGTAAAAGTTTATTAGACAAATGAATAGGGAAAGGAATGCAATGAGGACTTTTAAACACAAAATTTTAAACACAAAGACACAACCCTTGACACAGGAAATCCATGAACTGCAAGTTATTAGAGGCCAGGAGACATGTCTTCCCTGTTATATCCTTCCTTTCGGCTGCTGCTGCAGGCAGGATATCAAGCCAGATAGATCTTTGGTCTGAGCTGGACTGGCTATTCCTGTGATTTATCAATTTATAGTAACCATGCCACTAGTGTAAGGGTGATTCCATTAAAGAAAGTGTGATTCATGGGATTTTTTTTAAAGCAGAAACTGTATTTTGTCTTAGTTTTGGCAGCATGTGTATGAAGATATTAAAAAGCTTTATCTGTGAATGCAGGCACTTTTTGTTTGCTTTATTAGAGGTATTGAAGTACAAGTTAATTCAAAGATTTATATCTTTGAATGAAATTTATTGTTCTCTGCTATATACTACTGCTACATATTCAAAAAAGATGTGTTCAATTCTTATTTTTAAATACACTGTTTAAAAGCTTAAGATAAATGGTTAATTTCTATCTCTTTCTGATGGACAAGCTCACTTAGATCATCTCTGGTGTCCCTTCAGGTAAGTCCAGATACAAGCACCGTGGATAGTAAGCAATCATGTTCCCTGCAGAGCAAGGTATGAAAATACTGGCAGCTTAGTGGTGAAGTAATGTCCACAGCTGCTGCCTATGTAGTGCATGTTCTAAGGATAAACAGGTTAGTTCCGTTGTGATTATTTGCAGTCTTGTACCTTTCATAAGTCTCTCCCTCTCTCATGGAAAGTAATTCAAAACCATTAGTAGCTCCAGAAATTCCTTTACAGAGCTCTCCTTTTTCCTCGAATGGTAAGGGTTTCAAATATTTAGAAATTACAGTTTATCCAAAAGTGGATACAATTTTTGATTCCAGATCTAAAATGTTACTTAATACCATTCAACAGAGCTGGACAGATGGTACTAACAGTACAGAAAAGAACAAAACCAACCAATTCTCAAATATTTCATTCCTTTTTCATTTTCCTTGTATTAAGTTACCAAACTCATTTTTACATACGTATTAGAAAAGTCTGTCTTAGAGTCCACTTGGAATAGAAAGGAGCTAAACATAAAAACATGAACTAATGTAGTAGAAGAGACAGATATGGCTTGGGCCTTTCCAAAAACATGAACTAATACAGTAGAAGAGACAGATATGCCTTGGGCCTTTCCAGTGTTCTGAAATACCATGTAGTAGCTATCTGGTGTATTTACTAAGTGAAAAACCCTGCTCAGACAGCAAGCTCACAAATGTAACCAGTCGCATTGCCATCAATTCTCCAGTTACCATCTCTTTCAACATGTAAAAATATCACCAACTCCTGCTTCCTTTTTACTTGGGGTTGGGAGGTGGGGGGGTGGGGGTGGTCAGGAAATAAGAACTAAATATACAGTTTATGGCAACCAGACCATTTCTGTGAAGATTCTGAATGTGCTTCTACCAATCTGTAAAAAGTGGTCCTACACAGCAATTGGCCATCAATGGGGGCAATGGGAGGTAATTCAGCAACTTCTAGAGCATCGGTTTAACTAATTGAATTCTCTCATAGGGCTGTATCTTGGAAGAACCTGAGGGTAATCAATCCCTGGTCTCAACAGAATTTGAGGAGGATAAACACCAAGAAGGGTAGGTCCTTAAGACACAAATTGTCAGGAACAGTTCCTAAAAAAAAAACTTCATGAGGATGTGTGAAGACCTTATAAATATTTAGCAAAATGTGAAGTACTTGGGAAGATGTACAGGAGCACTGTAAATATTTCTTGTCATAGTGAAGGAGACACCCATTCACATCTGAAGGAGTCACTGCTTTTGCTACTTCTTTGCTCCACTGAGGTTTTAGCTGTCTCAAGTAGACACCCCAAACTTGAAGACTTCTAAAAATAGTGGATTTACTGAAGTTACAGCCCCAGAATCTTTCCAGTGTCTACCTATTTTCTAAAAATGACATCAGCCAGACAGTGACATATTTCTATGTGTTGTAGATTTGTTGACTCTTAATCTCTTTTTATATTCTTCTTCATACTCTAGTAATTGACATGACTGGAATGTATCCTACTTTGCCACAGTGACAAGAGACTGATTAGACCAGGTGAATTTTTTTAAAGGCAATAAACCAGATCATATTCATTCAAGAAGCTCTCTTCCACCTGAGAGCTTCATGCAATTAAAGAAAAAAACAAAAAATCATGCCTCTGAAAACTATACATTTGATGCATTCCACAAAAGCCACCAACAATAAGCTTCTTTATAAACAATCTAAATTAGTGGCTTCTCTTTAACTAGTTAACATAGCCTAGTGGTAGGGTAGAACCTTAAACAACAAGCTAGTTTGCAAAATTTTTCTCATGGATTTATAAGTGTGTAAATGTGTACAGATGTGCTGGGGCACATAACAGCCTGCTGCTCACAGCCAGGGATTAGGAAGAAAAAAGTTACTTTGTCTAGTCCTTTCTTCTTACCAGACATATCATGTTAGTCTTTTCATATTTCTTTATGTTTACTTAAAAATTGCTAAACTATATTTACATGGATAATGAGTTATTATCATTGCAAATGCACTCTGTCATTAGGCTGGTAGCCGGCAACCACCATCCACATTTCTTTGCTTTCAAGACCTGTTCTAGTGGAGAGCCCTAACCTCTTAAAACCCAGAAAACTGTACCTTTGTTATTGAGTCAGTAAGACCAGAGATACTGAATTCAGGACTCTATCTCACTTTTGGGGTTCCTGACGGGAAAGGCAGAATGACAGTTCCCACTGAGTGGGAACACGTTCTGAGATCCCAGGTTATTCAGTGTTCAACAGCAGCTTTTTTAGTTGTTTGCTATATGAAAAATTGATGTTGATCAGTTTGTGAAGTTTTGGGAAAACAACCACCATAGAGTATTGTCAGGAATTACACTCTTTTCAGTGTCTACACATGAGCGTTTAGGGAAAAGGATAAAACCAACAGCTTTTCCCAGTACTTCTTAACCCTTCATTCATCTTCCAGCTCCCAACTCTGCCCTTCCAGTTTCTCATGGCCGCTCTCTCAATGCCATCAGAGTAACTGGGAGCCACGTGAGTATTTTCTGCTCATTTCTTTTGAAAGCATGCCCTCCACTTGTTTAGCAGTGAGCAGGAACAGGCAACGTTACAAAGGGCAGTTGCTGTAGCAAGAAGAAAAAGTAAACCTCTGTGAGCATTCAGCTGTACACAGGCTGTGGAGCAAGGTTAAACTGCACCATTTGTGGCTCTCATTTGAGTATGATTTGACAAGGCCTGAGAAGGGCACTAGAATTACTAGTGAAGAGGCATCACATGAAGTAACAGGTGCATGTTATAGTAGTATTACGGCAACACGTGTAACTGATAGACCAGAGTATGGGACTACTAATAAATAGACACTGCCTCTCTCTACAATTATATGCTGGGAAGTTTCTTTCTAAAATCTAATAAATGACTATAGCATGGAAGGCATGCTGGCACCTTTCCAGTCATTGAGTTCTTACCCTCATTTCAGACTTTGCCCAAAGGACCTGCATTAGATAAGCAAAAGATTAGGGTGGATGCATGTGGACAGAATCTGAATGGGGATGGAAAACATCCTGCTTGTGTGTCTGGAGCAACATCGCTATGGGAGGAACTGTGGTTCCCACAGACTAGCAAAGAGTATGAAGGCTGAAAATGCACTGAGAAAAGAAGGGATAGTGGTTTTCTGAGGATGGTGCAAGGCAGACAAAGTGAGTGCAAGATTAGAAAGATCAGTGTAAACCAGGAAATACATGTGGAGCAATCATAAGGGTAGTTTCCCTTGAGACTAAGTGAGTGTGAGGGTACATGTCTGGAAGCAGTCTCTGCACTGCAGTTCAGAAGAATGTGGATGGAGGAAGCAGTGCAAAGCTGTATTAGAACTGAATAAAGCACGCTGTAGGATTCTTCAAGTAATTCCATTAAAACAAAGGATATTCTCCCATCCCACAAAGATTTAACTGCCTGTCACACTGCACGTGATTCTACATCAGGCTTTCAAGTAACTAAAGATAAATCTCAGAAGACTTTCAAGAACATCAGTTTGGCCATTTTAAAAGTTGGAAGCCAGTAGTGGTATAGGAGCTGTTTTGTATGTGAAAACTAGCTGGTTTAAGTTTTACACAAGCAGTCCATAGTTATGATTAGCCTCTTCTAAAACCATTTTTGTAATAACAACTGGGAAGTTTAATATTTGCAAATCAGCTACTAAACACCTGTATACTTTCATATCTTAAACAATTATTTCATGTTGTGCATGAATTTGGGGGCTATAAAGGCAAAGGACAAACCACACTGGCCTGAGGCAAGAACTGCAGGCAAATACTGTCCAAGCTTTCACATATAGCTATCCATGCATCCAAGTTCTTATCTGCAACACTTCAATATGAGGCTTGAGCACAGACCTTGCAAATGGTAACACCTCTGCATGGTTCTGATCCCAACTCTTTCTTCTCCCATGAGTATTCCCACTGCCATCAGTCAGTCCAGTCAGGCTGCTCACAGTTGTAAGAGTCAAAATAAAGTTATTCCTTCGTCTAGGACACAATAAAAAAAAATCCAAGCTACTAGAGCTGTGAAAAGTGTGAGTACTGAATACTAAGCAATGTCAACTTACTTCATTTTTATTATAGTTCTAAAAGATTTTTGCCTACCATTCCTTCACTCAGGTGTTTCACCCTGTCAGCTGTGGTGGTCACCTACTGATCTGTTTGGGTGGCTAGTCCCACACCACATTGATGAAACCACCTGTAAGACAATCACTGAGACAAATTTTAACATAGTTAAAACTGATGCTTGAGAAGGCAAAATTAGCAGTTGCCATTAACTCTTACCAATGTGCCCTATCCTTCCTAGTATTTTGCATTATCTTTCTCACATGCCAAAATATGCACTCAGCTACACCATATCTGATATTCCTCTCTGCTAGAATCATAGATTTTGATACTGTGCTGTAAATATTTGAGTTTTCAAGACAAGACAGGTGTGTTTATTTGAGCTCAGATCCTCAAGGGAAAACATGTGGCTTGTAGCATTCTGGAACAACTGATGGCCACCTTGGCACTCATCTGGCATGGGAAGCTTCATAGCCTCTCTGGGGCTTCTCGGGCATCATTAAAAGATCTCAGCTCATCAGTTAATGAAACTCATAGTCTAATATCACATACCTAACAGGCAAAATTATGGAACTCTCACATGTAAATAAATGGTTCTCAGCCCGCCAGACTCAGACTCTGGAATAGAAGCCATTCAAGTCTTTCTTAGTGCCTTTATTGGTCAGTGGCAGCAGTAAGTTCAGAAAGCCTGTGTTGACACTGTAACATGCCACCTGAGTGCTTCCAGTGCTTCACAAATTGCCCTATAAAAGAGGGCAATTTTAGTAGGTGTGATTTTGCTAAACTTTCAGCATGTGCATGTGCTAGGGTAGCTTGTCAGGCCAATAAAATCTCACTGAATTGAATTAAAACTGAACACTGAATGACCTGCAAGAAGTCTGCACACAAACTATCTGATGCTGCCTGTAGCTTAGTAGCTAGACAAACGATCCACCATGCAAAGAGGTGTTTTTCCAGTTTCCCAAAGCTGACAATGTGAAGCAAACTGCAATGATACATAGCCTCAGGTCACAGAACCACTCCTGGAGATTGAAACCAAGGAAAAAATTGTCCTGAGGATGTGATCTGCTTCTTACTTCCTCAAAAGACATCTGATGCCTGATGACTGTAACACCCATTTAAGAATCTGGTCATACAGTTGCCATTCCGCACTCTCCAACACACAATAGTTCTTGAAGCTCAAGAACCTCAAGGAACAAGGTCTCTTATGTTTGATGGGGGGGGTGTGTGTGTGTGTGTGTGTGTGTAATAAATCTTTTATTTCTCAATTTAAGTAATTAGTTCTGAGCAAAGAAATACAGGAGGAGATCTATCTTCTCATGGTATAGAACATTTTCTGTATTGTTCTCCAGACAGTCTTTACTCAAACTACAAAGCCCCCACCCTGAAAACTTTACAGCCTAATTCAAAACAAACCCTTTCCCTGTTCAACACAAATGGAAGGTAGGAAAGAGAAAATGTGATGTTCATGCAAAGTCATTAACATGACAAATTTTAATGCTATTCTACTTCTGTAATTTTCATTAACAGAATTGCTTTATTTATACTGGAAATGCTTAGGGAATGATTCTCTGTCACCTTTGTACCATAATAGGGCAGCTGGGCATTCCTTGTTGTAGGAAATCCCTGCACAAAATAAGTCAGTGTAGGAGGCCTTCATAGGTGGCCAAGGTGGAAAGGAGCAGGTGGCATAGGATAGGCCCTTGGGAACTGTTCTAACTAGTGTAATTTAGAGCATTCCTG
>NW_009945597.1:28381-33100 GCF_000696875.1 Nestor notabilis
ATTCCTGCTCTTAGTTATGCCAGGGGCCACTTTGGCATTAGGTCAACCCAGAATCCAGGGAGATGAAAAATGGCTTAGAGCCACTTTCTCTCTCCCTGTACCCTGGGCCTGCACCATGTGTGGTTTGGCTGGCTCTGAGGATCTGGCCCCTACATTTTTAAATAGAGCATTTTAAGTTGAAGTTGAAGAGTGAAAGAAAATGGACTATGAAGAGTAAAAGGAGTAGAAAAGTGCTAAAGGGAGAGATTAAAATAAGAAGGAAAACAGAATAGATGGTATTGGTAAGAGTGAAGCAGAGCTCATGTTCAGCAAACTGAAGGAGCACTGGGGAGGTCTGGGTTCACTTCCCAGCTATGCCAAAGACTTTTGAATGCCAAGACTAGCCTATTAAGGTCACTTTCAAGGTGACCATTGAGCTTCTTCAACCTTCTATGCTAAGTATATTTAGTTTACTCCCTGAGAACTAACCAGCTTTGCCTGCAAGCACTGTCACAGAATCTGAGGTCTGAAGTGCCTTTTAACCCTAATTAACTATAATAGGGACATGTCTGGAAAGAAAGACATTACTGTCTTGAGAAGATCCACAAGACATATGCATGGGATGGCTTTGGTGCAAAGCTGCATGCGTGGCACTTGGGAGAAGATGCTCTGAACTGTAGCTTCTCCTCTATTGTGTGACATAAGAGATCATGCTGTATCATATCATGGTAATGGAGAGCCCAGGTCCCACCATGGTAAGTCTGCATTCAGTGTAGACAGGAGAAGGAGTTGGAAGGGCCTTTACAGCTGGGGGAGTCTGAGGCTTCACCTCAAAATGTCCGCATTCATCAAGATTTACTTGGAGTCTCTCTTCACCTTGGTTTCTCATCTGCAAAATGGGAATACTACTTCCTCTCCCGCAGTAGTGGGACATACTACGTCCTTGACACAGTAGTGTCGTAAGGATGCATTGAGACAGAAATTGAGATATGTCCAAACTCAACAGCAACATGAAAAAGGGGAAGAGAACTCTAAACTGATAGAACTTCAGCCGCAGATTTAAGTCTACCTTGACAAATAGACAAAGGTATCACTAGCATTATAATTCAGAATGTATCCAAACATTAAAATTTTGGTAAAACTTCAAAATTCTTAGTCCAAAAAGGTGGATGATGTTATTGGAATCTTACAATATCTATGATACTCAACTTATGCCACGCTATGCGCCACTCTATGCATCACTCTGTGCCAATCAGCCCTGTTGTGCCCTTTCCTCTCCTTTCTTTCATGCCTTTTTCATATTACTCATGTACCTTTTCCACCTTAATGATGAGCAGAGGAGACACCTTCTCTCTTCCCTGTTCAACCTAAGGTGTTTCTCCTTACCCTCTGCGAAGTGCTTCAGCAGGAGGATGGAGGTAGGAGGGGTGCAAAGATTAATTCCCAGCACCTTCAGCATGCCTTGTCCCGCAGCCTTTACCATAGGCTGAAGCTCCCAGGGATGAATCCTCCTTTTCCAGTACGATTAACTGGTAAGTAATAGTAATAAAGGAGAATGGAAGGAGGGAGAGGGATGAAGAGAGCTAGAGATGGAGTATATTTCCCTTTTACATCCCCCCAAACCTTAGTGACTGCATCTAAAAGATTTCGTAGTATCACAGTGGTAGGTGTTGTGATCTGTTTCTGCAGTGTGTTTGTAGAAGATCCAGCTGATACGCCCACCACTACCGCTTGTCCTGTTTTACAGTGGGAGATGATGTTCAGCAGCCCTGAATGTATTCTTTGCAAGCTTGTTAGAAGTGCTCAGGGAGACAATCCTAATTTTTCCTGATTCAGAAATCCTCAAACCCCATGTTTGAGGGGGTCGCCAAACCCCAACCTCTTGTACCTTTCCCCAAGCACTTCCCAGCTTAGTGGAACACTACCCCAAGTTTCCCCTGTGTCCAAAGCCCATTCAAGCACTAGCACTATTCTCCTTATCAACCCAACCTAGGGCATCCTCTCTGCTATGTATGATCCTCCAGACTGCCTTCTGGAGTTTGGAGCTGCACCAAGCTGTTCCATTTAGTGCCTCCATGTTGCTGCCATTGTACTGTTGCTTCTCCCCCATGCTCTGTTACCACTTTCTCATTAGATACTACACAGGACCAAGCCCACCCCTTGTCTAGTTCTCGCTGTAGCAAAACAAAGTGGAAAGAAGAAAAAGAGAGAAAACAAAACAAAAAGCACCATTTCCCACTCTGGCAGAGATTTTAAAACACAGAGTGCAATTATGAAAAGGTTACCTAGATGAGACCCAGAGGGCGGGCGGGTAAGGGGAAGGAGAGCTGTCATCCAAGGGGAAAAAAGTCAGATGTATGGTAGCCCTATTCCTATAATATGATTCCTAGTCCATGTGCAAATGTACAATGCAACAATAGTTCTCATGGGCTGGGTTAACTGGATGTAAGGAAATTTTTATTATTTTGTTTTATAAATAACCCATTCATTTGATAAAAATCCAGGCCCAGTAATCACACCAAGTACAAGTATTTCACAAAAAGCCTTGGTTTTAATTGACTGAAATTCCTTCTGACTTTCAACTCTCTACGCCACAACACTGAAAAAACAACCCTGTTGAGAACATGGCTACAATGTAAAACAATAGGCAAGTGCTTCTAGCATTTTCGGTTTTTCTTTGTATTTAATCAGAGACTAGCTCTGGAAAAATTCACTCTGGGAAAGGAACCAGACAGAAGATTATGATGTAAAGGGTGAATAACTGGAAGGTTGCAATCAACTAAATGGAAATGGGTTTTTATTATGTCCCAGCACAAGCATAGGGTGTTGCCATAAGCTATTTGCATGTTACATGTGGTCACATATAACATGCAACCCTCTTACTACTGCAGCACTGGAAGCTGACCATTGCTGACTGTACCATTGGAAAGATATTTGAAGGGCTATTATGTATAAGGAGAATGCTAAAATATTATTACTTGTTAAAAAAATACTATCACCTGTCTTAAAAACTCTGAGAATGACTAAACCGTGCCCGCGGCGTAACACAACTGATGCCTAAGGTACTAGAGATGCCAGACTGACATGCAGTTATCTTGTCACCTCTCCTCTGCCTGAGGCTAATCAAGTTCCTGTCACGAGTTACAGCAGCCACAGGACTACCCTAAACTATAGCTGCCAGCACAACCCAGCATTCAAAATAGCTTGCTCCAGCACCTGCTATGTGCTACCAGGGTTTTGAGATTTTTTATGGCAAGGGAATCCCAAAAATAGTCTTAGAGATAAGCCTGTGTAGCAGCTTCTTTATGCATTTTTCTACTGCTATATGGGCACAAACTGAGGTAGAAGGAGGAATTTTACTAAAGTTACTCACCGAATTCAGTAATTTCCAATTCTACATGTTTACCTAAGAGAAAAAAGAAAACAGTATGATACAATCAAAGTGTATTTAAATGTTTAATCAAGGTGGACCAGTAAGCAGTATAAAGTAACAAAATCATTGATCACATTAAATTCAGCTCTCTCACAGTACTAAAAAGTTCAAGGTACCATGATTGGCAGGTAGGGGAAGTGGATCTAGAGCTTATCCCAAATATTTTGTTTAGAAAATGTCATGAACTTCTGTTAACAAAATAGCTGCACGCTTTTTCTACTCCAGTCTATCCAAATGGTGGTGTAATGCAACATACTTCAGTGTGAGAGCACATTTCCATGACTTAGGATATCTTTTCCTAGATGTAGTTTTCACATGTTGGCAGATAGGACCAAAGTCCCGACCACAGCTGGCTGTGAATGGCAGATGTCCACAGCATGGTTATGTATTGTCTTGGTATCATCCATGCTTCTCTCCCCCTACTAAAACTGCATGCCATAGTAGATTGCTTTGTACTACACCCTACGAAGGACAACCCTCAGCTGGTGGCAAACAGCTATTTTTTTTTTTTTCCTGTAGTAACTCACACTGTGAACTGCACAGTCCTAAAACTGACCTAGAGAGGGGAAAGGTAAAAAACCCAACAAGAAAAAAAACCCCAACACACACAAAAAAACCCCCAAACTAACCAAATGAACAAACTAAAAAAGCCAAAACCAAACCCCAAACCGATCCACTATTCCATATATTTCTAGAACGCAGCTATTTAGACAAGACGGGAGAGACAGAAAAAGTGCAGTCGGGAGCCTGTGTGCTTGACTCGGGTGCATTAACGACCCCGACTCTTTTCCTTCCCTCTCTCCATCTCGCTCTTTCCACAAAGTCTGCATGTTATTTATTGATTGGATGTACTTTAGAGATCGGAGGGCTCTCCCCCTCACCCCCACCCCATCCAACTCCCCGCTCTTGAAGGAGGAGGAGTAAGAGGGGGAGGAGGCAAAGTGGGTGCATTACGAGCTGATTGTGCTCTTGCCCCGACCTCCAACAGCCTGATCTGCCTTTGAAGTTTTCCACCCCTCGACTTGAAGTGAGATCGATTACAGAAGAACAACAGGGACAAAGAATCTGCTGCTTTACGTGCAGCCACTTTCCCACGATCGGGGCAGCCAGCTCGACAGCAGCAAGGGATCACCACTTTCCCCCTGCTCCTCCTTGCCACCATTCAGAAAACATGCAGCCCCCGCCCCGAGCCCTCCGCTTCGCCCAGGACAGTCGCGGGGGCAGGGGGTGTTACAAAAATGAATCATGTTTAAGAAAGAAGGGACGAAGGGGCGACTAGCGCGTCCTCGATCTTTAAAAGGAAACGG
>NW_009945598.1:0-29915 GCF_000696875.1 Nestor notabilis
ACCCAAACCATTCTATGATTCTATGGTTTATCTGGCTTTTGCTGTGAATATAGTTGTGCCTACAGAATTGTTTATTCTCCTTAGTAGTATAAGAAAGGAGAAGAAATACCAGTAGCTTTTACAGAAATGCATGCACATGCATGGGTTATGGTAAAACAAACAAAAAAAGGTCTCTAACATTTGGTATCTCTGAATCAACAGTCTGTGATTGATTTAACAGAGGATATGTGAGAAGACTATTGCATTTTCCTTTCTGGAATTTCAAATAGCATTATATGTCACAAATTGCATTCTGTGGAGACACCCTAAACCACTCTGTATGGACTAGTGAACTGTAGCTGGGGATGTGAAGCTTCACAGTGACATTTTCCTGAAAGTTTTTAAGGAAATCGGACCTGGCTACCAGTTCTGTCTAGTGATATGAACCTAGGCCAAATTGTTGTACGCTGGTGAGAGCATTTCTATTCACTTTTCAGTGTTGGATTAACCTTTCTTTGCTCCAAAGGAGCCTGAAATTGGATGTAAATATGATACTGGAATATAAGCCAAATAGCTTTTCAGAAAAAGCAATAATGGTTTTGCTCAGTGCTCAAATCCTCATTTTCTAAATTAGTTATTTACTTCAAAATAATATACAAGCTGAAATAAAAGTATTTCTTTTGAGAAAATGCCTAAAGGTTAAAACTTCTAACGGAAAAACATAGATACAAGTAGTCTAACACTGAGATGTGTTTTATATCAGTCACAATGCATGGAAAGCGTATCTCATGTTCCCAGCCATGGTGAATCAGAGCAGATCATTGCATATACTGAGTTACCAGGTGGAGTTTCAGTTATGATATTCAGACACCAGCAGTTACCTTGCATTTTTTTTTTTTCTCACAGCTTTTCAATGGTAACAAGACAAAGCTCTCATAATGACCTCATCAATATACACTTAGAATCACAGGTTGAGGGGGTAAAATTCCCCTGTAAATGAGGTGACACTGAGGTGGGATATGAGTCTGGCTACAATGTGGATCCAGACACAGTCTCTGTGGGAGCTGTAGCACATTCAGGGGCCAGTGTGTGATCTGCCTCTGCAGGGATTAACAGCGTGTTAGGCATTTCCCCTGTGTCAGAGAAGAATGCTGCTCAGCCTTTGCTTCCTCAAGGGGAAAAATCACTGTTTCAGTCCTGTTCTTTGGCTCTTTCCACAGGAGAAACAACAGCAACCACAACCAAAACTGGGGATAGACCTATCCCACTGGAAGGAGCAGATTTTGCAAGAAAGCCTTGTTTTGATATACACAGTAGCACAGAGATGTGCTGCTAGTGCAGCAGTGCTGTGTTGTCCCACAGGCAGCCTTTTGTGCAGCTCACGCATTCCAGACCTTCAGCAGGGCACTGCTAGCTTAGCAACATTAGTGAGCTGTCAATATTTGTCTGCCAAAATCCCACTATTAAGTATGCTACTTAAGGCTGGGTTTTACAGATACTAATTACTGTCCTACCCTACTTTCTCCCCTCCTACCCTCCCCCTGCCTCCGGAGAAGGGACCACTGCTGCCTATAAGGGAGACTCAGCAGTTCCTATCACCAACTCTTCTAGGAAGGAGACTAAAGACCTTTGGACACAGTTGTTATGCTTATTCAAGAATTCTCATATTTCTTGAATGTTGTATATGTGTATTTTTATAGCATTTTATTTGATGTCATATGTCCTCTATTAAAAGCATATAGAATAATACCTGTTTATGTAAGTTTCATCCTCTCCTCAGTCCTGTTTCTTTAGCAATATAAACCCACCATATGGATGACATAGAAGTTTCAGCTGGCTAGAAGGAGAAGAAATGAGCAGTTTGGGTAGCAGCAGGGACTGTAAGAAAATAGAAGATAGAAAGGAGCAACTCTCCAGATGTTGCAGAAAACCAAAATATGGCTACTCTGCCATAGTCAGTAAGCATTGAGTCTATCACAGCCAGCTGCACTTCTATTTCAGTCATCAAAGTAATGACGTAAAAATAAAATGACTTTATATACCATCAATCTTCAGAACTTGAGGGGTAATTGAGCCAAGATCTAGACCACTGGTTCCCCACATAACTGTGCAATCATTTCTCCCAACACAAGGCAGGGGATGGAATAAGAACAGGAACAAATGGATAAAAGTGAAAGTGGCAAGAACCATCAAAATTATCTTAACTTGGCGTTGCCAAAGAAAGTTTGGCATGGCCTCGGGGCTGTGCTGTCTCAGTTGTCATTTCCATAAACTTTTATTTCACCTAAACACTTCTTTCCAAAGCATTGGCACACATGGATGCCTGTACTCTGGACCTTTGCATTGAGCCAGATGGAGTACACTCAGCAATCCACAAATGGTTGACAGAGACAGACTGAGAGGTAATTTGGACAATGATATAGCAAGGGAAGAAAGATAGTTCTGTAGTAAGTACCAAATAGATTTTCCAAATAAACATAGGTTAGACAAAGCAAAATTGTCAAGATGCGGTGAAAATGTCTTAACGATGGCTCTCTACAGGTAAAGGAATGCAAAGGCCCAATGCAGTTGCCTATACATTGGTGCATAGTGTCTTTTGAGGTGAGCTAAGATGTCAGAGACGTCCATGCAAGACTGCAGGTGTGGCATGGGACCTGTGGTAACCTGTGGCTATTGGAGTAGTAGCAGAAGGCTGGGAGTCATTCCTTATGGCACCAGATGCCAGATCTCATGAACCACCAGATGCTCCTCTTTAGTCAAATGAATGTTGCCTTTGGTCTCCCAAACAAAATGAACATAAATACTCTTCTAACTAATGCTGAGCAGAAATTGTAAAGATTACACTTCTGTGATAAATAATAGGAATAAAACACATTAATGCTTTTAATAAGAGAGGAATCTTTCTTTTTGGTACGCAGTACCCTTTAATGTATGCATCTATTCACTATAGAGACATGCATATACTGTAAATGTGTTTAAAATGATGCTCACGGGGATATGTCTGTTACTGAATATTCTTTTATACATATATATAAACATATAAGTATATGCATCTTCATATATATATGCATATACATCTAGAAATACACATGCATATATATTTCTGGTTTTAAAAACAGTGTATACATCTCAATGTACATTATTGTCAAGCACAGACATACTGGTATATGAACAAGTGGCTAAACATATCTATATAATTAAATATATCTGTGCATGCAGGTATGTCCATACCTGCACGTACATATATATGGTCTATCTCAGTATGATCTGAAATGCAGATATGGGCATAATGTTAAAGCTTCACCAGTATATATTTTTTGTTATGGGGCTGTCACCTTCCTAATTTAGAGAAGACTGAACACTGAACAGAATCTGAGTGTAAGCCTACAGTAGTACCAGCTTCCACTTTACTCTAACCTCTGCTTTGTCTGCTAACGTGGCTTGTAACAGTTAAGAGTTTGCTGGTGTGATAGGTGAGCTCCATCTGTCATGGCTAATGTTGTGAGACAGTTGTGCCTCCTTTTGTTTCTGTGTTCCCTTGAGGACACATTCTGGAAGCATGGCTGTGTTTACCCTGCCATTTTTTATTTATTTATTTTTTTTAAAAAGTCAGTAATCATGTTTACTTTGCTTCCTTCCCTAACTCTGTTTACCAACTTTGGTGTGGTGAGATGACTAAGTCAATATATATTGAGGAATACATAACAATGTTGTAGTGAACATCAGTGGTACTCTGAAAAGACAGAGACATTGGCTGCTGTGTTTTGTACTGTTTAGTCTGGGGGTAATGAAGAGCTCACAGATGACCTGATTTCATTAAAGTAGGTCAGATTTGACTGAAACATAGCTATGGCTTTCTCCCAGCAGTACAGTATCTTTCTCCCCCATCCCTGCCTCAGCTCCTCCCCGCTCGTCACCTCAGCATTTGCAGTCTTTCAGGGAATTACCTTAGGGGGTTTTTAGTATCTTGGCCAAATATATACCAAAATACTTTCCACTGCTGCCTGTGTTTTCTCTCAGAAGGTGTGTGATGGAAAGGATGATCATACTTCTGTCATTACTGCAGGAAAGGTGACGATGTGATAGCATGGCGCACTTGATAACAAAGTATATATGTACCGTAGATATTTCTCAGTGAAATCCAATCTGGGCAGAATACCTGACCTCCCAGCCTCCTGACATTTTTACTGTGAGGTGGCTGAGGCAGATTAACTCTATGTTCATAAACAGCTTTCTACTTCCCCTTTATTTGCTGTGTATCATATCCATGCGTTTAACACTGGAATAGACTTCTGATTTAGCAATATCCTACCGGAAAAAAGACCTTAAAAAAAGAACTGAGAAAGTGTTTACTAGACCTTGTGCTCACAAATAATAATAATATATTAGTAGATATAGATGTCCCTGCCCAAGGCAGGGGAGTTGGACTAGATGATCTTTAAGGTCTCTTCCAACCTAAACCTTTCTATGATTCTATGATTCTATGTAAGGGTTATTCACAACTTTTGATGGTATGGATGTAAAATGCTGGAAACAAAGAATTCGATATTGACGTCCCACAGGATGTCTGCTAAGAGAGTTTCCTTCCAAAATCAGTGGGAGTAAGGTGGGATCTATAGAACAGATCTAAACAAAGACGTTAGGGAAGCTATTCAGACAGTGCTCAGCTTGAAAAAAAGTCAGGCCCTGTTAGGAAAAAAAAAAAAAAAAAAGATACAATAAGAAGGATAGAGAACACAGACATACTGAAAGATGTTTTGAAAACACTGGGCTGATAAACATGTTCAGGCTTGCTGTTCAGCTGCTAAATCCACACTGGTCTTCTATCATGAAATATTCTTTTTACAGCCTTTCTATAGTTATATGATTCCCGGAAAGAGATACAATATCCTATCCCTGTTTAACAAAACTATCAGGTTTTTCATGTCAAAATGTCTCTGAAAAGGAATCAGCCAAAGTACATGGCCTTTCTTTTGCAGCACAATTACATTTAAACTGAAGCCTATGTAACTGCTGGAATTTGGGATCTCTGCTTTCCCAACTCCCTCCACTTCTCTTTCTTGCCCTTAATTGTTGTGATTATGCCTCTCATGACTTCTAAAGCAGGTGTTTTATTCTTCCATTTGCTTCAGGTCATTACAGTAAAATCTTTTCATTTCTGAAATCTGTTTTCCCCCTATTAATCCGGAGACAAATAAATTGATTGTGATTTTCAGAGACAACTGGGGTGGGCAAGCAGTTCCCAGAGAAGTCTGTAATAAGATTACTTGTGTAAGAAATCTGAAGACCGTGGGCTTTTGAAAATCCCAAACCTTCTGGCTACATTTTGGCTTTTTAATATTTTTTTCTGTTCACTTTCCCTTTACAAGGAGTATAGCAGCTTTCTACAGTTTGCACAATTATAAGTAAAACCAACATTTATTCTAACATAGAAATGTCATGTCTTGTTTAACTTAGGAAAATAGGACCTTCTGGATCACCAAGTCCTGTCATCTGCTATTACTAGAAACTCTATAATATTATTTTGTTCCTATATGTATCGGTTTCTGTTGCCAAAGTACTCTGATTTTCTGTTCTGATCCAGTATTCTCTTGCAATAGAAATTTGTTTGAACTGAAATACTTCCAAAAGTGAAAACCACGGCACTGCACCAGCTTCTAGGAAGGCAAAAAACCCCCATTACAGCTGAAACCAGGACAATATGTCAGATAAAAGCTATGTTTAAATAGTCTGTATGATCTGATTTAAAAGAAGTAAAATTGCAATAGTTTCAGTAAAAGAATAAGAAAAGCTGTTTCTTTGAGAGGTTTCATCAATTAAAGCATACTTATTTTTCAGGTCTGTCTGTGACTTGGAAGTCCTTGTGTTAATACCTGCTTCACTTTTCTGACAGTATGTCTGCTTGTCTGTCTGTGACGTAGGGACATACCATTATTACCATTTTGTCAATGAGAAAGTAACAGGAAACACCAAAATGAATTGCCTGTGAGCTATGGCAGTACAAAGGACAAGGCAGCAGAAAATCAACCTCACCCCAAGAATACTTGGATACCCTCTCCTGTGTAATGTTATAGCACTTGCCCAGTTTGGGATGTCTGGTGATGCTGGTGGGAATTTTGGCCACACTGAGCCTCATGAACCCAGAGTGTGCAGGTTGTATGACCCGGGTAATGACTTGGGTTACTCCAGGGTGAACTGTAATGTTGTTACTGACTACAGTTGTGTTGACAGCTCTATCTGTTGTTTCTTTTCTAACTGAAAGATGCAAAAGATGTGTGCTCAGTGATTTTTCTCAATACAGATTAACTGGAAGGATCTTCATTTTCAGCCTCAGATTCATCTTTTATAAGCTTCAACAAAAGCGTAATACTTTAGTTTACCACCACCCTCAAATCAAAGGAGGGAGATCAAAAACCCTGTCTTGAAAAGATTATGCAACTCAATAGGACCTGATCTTGTTGTATTATTGCATCCATTACAACAGCACAGTTCAGGCAGGTGTTAGTTTCAATTAACCTGGGATTCAGGTATTCACAACATCTTGTCTGCCAATTACTCACATAATTACATGGCCCAGGACTGTAGAATAGAATCAGCCATCATGCTAGGCATGTGTGATTACTGAAGAAAAGAAGAATTCAGAGGATGTATGAGTAAAGCACAGCTTCAATGATCATGGACAAAAGTGGTCTTTAGTGAAGAAAGCTTATTTACTAGGCTCTTGCTGATCTCTTGAATGCAGGAACTGTGCCAAGAGTGTTTGTGTGACACGCAGATGCCTCACAGCTGTCCGTTGTTTTTGTATTCTTATTCAGCCAGTAGGTAAAGTGAGAACTTACTTAGCATTTTTCAAGGAAGAAACTGAAAGACATTCCAGGGAGCTAATGACACAGCCATGTATGGCAAGAAATCAAAATATGAGAGTTAAGAAAACCTTAAATCCAACTTTCTCAGACCAGGATGTCAGCTGAAAAAGACAATTGCTGACATTTTGACCTGAAATATCCACTGACTTGGTCAATATGAATACCTTTTTTGTATGGCTCTGTCACTGTACTGTCAAAAATCAATCCACCATGGGCCTCAACATAAAGATCTTTTAAGGTCAAAGGCCAAAGGTCTTTCTGAGCCATAAATGCCATGTATCTTTGTACTATTTTAAGCTATAATGTCTTAGAAAATGTGACATTATGGATGAATGTTGTGAAAAATAGCAAATACCTTCATAATCTAAAATTGTATACACTTAATTATATACACTTAATGTCATCTAATTTTAATGATAACATTGTGAAGGACGCAACAGAATGGTAAACTGTTTTTTCCACTCACTATATAGATCCAGACTATGTTAACCTAAAACTCTTTCCAGCAAAATAGCTATTCATTTCAGTGGAACAAATTGTGAGGAAGAATGCTGCTCAGCACTGATGGCAAAATATAAGCCTGTATTTCATCAGGAGTGTGACTTGAATATGATATAAAGCTAATATAATTTGACAATGTTACAAGTGTACATCTTATTCTAAATGAAAACCTAGGCTATTATAGCCTACTTTTTACATGGAATTTTTTTATATGTGTAATAGATTTATTTTCATTGTTATTTTGGTGGGTTTTTGGTTTTTAATACAAGAACCTCATCAAATGTAATGCCTAGTTTTAAATTTCTTCAACATTTTCTTATTCAGCACAAATATTTAAACAGGGAAATTTCCAATGGGCATACATATCCTCACTTTTTAATTTTTTTAGAAACCCTTTGCTCCAAGCAGAATGCATGGGATATGATTAACTGCTATAATATGGCGAAGACATAATTTTATGCCTCTCTCCATGTGTTTGTCTTCATGTGTATATTTATTTACATAGACAATTTAAAAAAAATCTGAATTACGTGATTCGTAAATGCTATATTAAAGATTTTATTTTGTTTTCTAGTAAGGGAGCTAATATGGCTTCCACTTGCCAGGATAAAGCAATTCAAACCTATACCAGTTCTCTGGGAATTATAGTACCAAAAGCTCAGGGACATTTGTCCCACAATGCAGCCTTTTCTAGACATCATATCCGTACATCTTACATCAATCACAGAAATAATCTGTTCGGCAGCTGTGTGTTTGAGGCATTGTGATACATGAAAGTTCCAGATTAATACATGAGCTCAGAGATATTTGTTGCCATGAAAATAACAGTTTTAATGCAGTTTGAGTGTTGTCTGTTTTAAAAGATCAGATTTAAGAAAAAAAATCATGCCCCAAACCTATGGATATCTCTGCTCTTACATGCTGTTTTAAAGAACAAAATCCTCTTCTGGATGATATGTAGTTTTTCTATCATAGGACCAAAGGAAGAATTAGGTGGTGAAAATAAAGCATCCAGGACTACTCCTATGCTGGTAAACATATTGCTAAAGGGACACTTACCCACCTCCCACCCAGTGGAACCAGTGAGAAGTAGTAGTCTTATGGAGGTTTCTTCCTGTCTTTTATTTATTATTGTCCCTAATATCATCATTGAAGGACATTTCAAGCTTCTCAGCGCTTCTGCAGAGATTTTGGAATGTGGCTATTTTGAAGTATCCCCTTTTCGTAGAGAGGAGAAGTAAGGCAAAGGATAAGAAGAAATGAGATGACAGCAATGAGCCGTTTGACTCACATGACACATATGGGTGAACTGTATCTTGCTTCTGCATTCCCATAAACATAATCTGGGGTATGTAGGCAGGAACATCACCTATAAAACATTGCAATTGCCCTCCTGTGTTCTTCAGGTTTGCAAAATCTCAGGTGTAACAGTGTCAAAGCCATTTGGGCTATATGGGAAGATATAACCTGCCTGGGCAGAGTACAAAGAGAATAATAAGATAATCAGAGAATGATCTAGAAACATGTTTAATTGGTGTATGGCAGGACCCTGCAAAAAGGAAAGGAATATGGCAAATAGGAAGTATAGTAATAATTTAGGTTATCCATTAAAACTCTATTCTTTTGGAAGTTCTTCAGAAACACTGTAATGAGTTGCATGTTGAGGCTCTGGAGCCCCTTTTAGAGGAGGCCTGTAAAAGTACGCTAGACAAACAGCTCCCAGAAATCAAGTAGATGTGATCTTCTGGTGTAGGGAGATGGATCAAGCATTCTCTGGAGGGTTTTTTTTCAGCTCTATTCTGCCTGTTTTCTTTACGCAGGTATAAATCTACTATAGTTGAGCAGACTGTTACATGTGATAGCTTGTGTAAGTGGCACAACCTTCAGGGTAAGCTTTGGGTGAACAGATCCCATCTGTCAGCATTGTAAAAGCCATAACCATAACTGGCTCTAATTAGCAGCCTATATGGCAATTTTAGCAGTTAGGACAACAACTTGGCTATAAAGAATGAATGATCCTTTCACCCCAGTGGGTGTTTCTTCAAGCTCAGTGAAGCTGGTAAGTCAGAGCAAGGAAGCTGACAGTGCTGCTATCGATGATGTATCTTTTTTTCCTTTGCTATAGTGCAGAGGATGTGGGTCTCCAGGACTGTGCATTCAATGTCTTTCACAAGCACAGCTTTCATACACAGAATAACCTACTTGTGCATTGGTGTTCTGTGCTGAAAATTGTAGGGGTTTCAGTGGAGAGGTTGAAGAGAGAGAGAGGGGAGGAGAGATTTATGATAAGCAGGTAGTTGGCTGCTCTTCACCGAAGACATGTAAATAGAGCAAAATTCTGACATCAGCATGGTTTCAAACTTAAGCACTGTTCTGAGCTCGCCTTTTAGATGTGGGTATGTTTTAGACAGGGTAGAAGGATGACCCAGGAATTCCTCTCAGACTCATGCATAAATATTTGCATCACAGGGTTCAAGAGCAGAGAAAAAACAACCTTTCCTCTTTCTCTCCCAACTACATGTCTGTTTCTCAGCTTTCTACTATCCCAATGGTAAAAAAATACACTTTCAGCTGTGATGAGTGCTTCCGATTCGTAATCCAGGCCAGTCTGTGTCTTTGCAAACTGCCAGAATTGTGAAGGATGCTGGTCTTTGCCAGATGATCATATCTGGGGTCAGAAAAAGGCTGATCTTTTGAATTCTGTCTGCACTAAAGCCAGAAGGCATATGTGCTGTACCTGCCTGAGGGTCACTTGAGATTGCAAGCCTGATAAATTTCTGTCTTTTCAACCACCTTCTTTGTTTCCCCCACACTGGAGCTGCATAAATTCACATTGCTTTCTTTGTTATATCTGTTTCATTTAAAATACATAGGAAGCTTTGTACAGAAAGTGAGATATTCTGGAGCTTTTGCTCTGATATCTCCCGGTATGAAAAACCCAGACAAATTTGTGACAGAACATTAAGGAGAGCTGTTCAGAGGACACCATTTAGAGGACACATCAGACTAACCCAATCAGTTGGGATGCTGATGCAAATAGTGACTGCTTAAACACAAACAAAAGTGAACCACAAGTCTTTGTAAATGTGGAAAGAGAAACAGTGTAATAGTGTGATTTATCTAAAATCACAGTGCATGTAATTTGATGAAATTAGGGGGAAAAATGAATGCTCCCCTAATTTCCACATGCATATCCATCCCTTAAAAATCAGCAGGGTAACTGAAGTGGCATGTAAGCCCTGTGGCAACTGTCAGATAAATTACACAACAGTGAAGAAATCTCCTGAAAGTAATGCAATATCCAGCTAACCGTTTTTCCTCTTTCAGAAAAAGACCTTGAGCTGCTACAGTTGATTCTACTACAGAAATGTTACAAAATTTCTCACTGAGAAGGCAGATCTGTGTTTTTGTGCATGAATAAGCCTTTTATTTTCTAGACAGAGTGCAAATGGAGGCATAGTGAAAATTATTAAAGGGCTCTAACAAGGGAATACCAGTCTTTAGGCTAATTTTTGGGTAACTATTTCTATTTATTTTTTCATTAAACAAAGTCTGCAGTTGCACAGATTGTTGTTATGAAGTCCCTAAAGCCCTATAAAGCATGGTAATGTGAGTAAGTTTTCAGAATTTAGTAAGTCTAGCTCTGGGATTTTACTATTACCTAATGTTTCCATTCTATGGTACTGTGAAAGCACTATAAATGGCACCTTTCATGAACCAGCTCTTCTGAGACTAGCAGGCTGCTTCTGCAGCGTGCTGGTGGATCTTTCTTAAAAAACACACACAGGCACATAGACACAGAGGCACACACACAGACACACACACGCACACTTGGGCCGCCCCATTATGAAAGCTTTCATAAGAAAGCAGAATTGTCCTACTCATAGCCATTATATCTGATGACATTCTTAATACTGGCTATTGTTTGCAGAAAGAAGCTATTGTCTAAGCTTGCATATCTGCTGACCAAAGCACATGTAATAAGCATAGCTTTGGACAAACTGAGCCTAGCCCCAGGGAACAGCTTAGCGGTGAGTTTGTTTGAATGTCCTGATTCAGTGGTGAGCTCCAAAGAGGAAATGCCCACCATTATGTAAGGATTGCCGTTTATCTAAAGTTTGAAAAAACATCATTTGTCCCTTTGTGTCAATAAAGGAGATAGGTCTTATTTAAACCAAGACATAGTGTTAGTGAAAAGTGGTCTGAATAGAAAAACAGAGGAAAAAATAACTCTGTATTAGGAAAACCGTAACTCATCTACACTGTCTTTCTAGTAAGCGATCAACAGATAATTTAAAATGCAAAAATTTTCGAAAAGGTACAAAGTTGCAACTTCAAAAGAGACAGAAAACATCTTTACATTCATATGTGTTATCTGTACCTTAGTTTGGTTTTAACAGTGATTAGCAAACCTCACATGACACTCAAAAAGAAAATACCAGAAATTATGTGAAAATAACTTCAAAAAGTCACTGGAGCATTTTCTGGGTTTCTTATTTTACTCAACTCTTAGTTACATCCAATGTGCATTTGTCCTGGGATCAGCAGTAGCCAAAGGGAAAAAGCAGCACGGCAACCCTAGCCTGCTCACCCGCACCCAGCTTCCAGTGGCAAAACAAAAAAAAAGAGTAAATTCAGAGTAGAGCAAAATGATTTATTAAATAATGAATTATTAAAGAATGATTATTATTTTTTCTGTTTCTGAATAGCTTCTGAAGTAATTCTAGTTCCTGTGAACAGTGTACTAGTAAAAGTATTCATAAATTGTTTATTTCTTGAGTGGTTTTTTTCAGATATAGTTTTCAGGGTGTGCTCAGATCCATAGAGCCATAGGTTATGAAGTCACAAGCAGTCATTGTAGTCGTCTAGACTGACATACGTATTTTCAATTTGAACTTGAGTATGAAATGTTTTGAAAAGCATTTGGTCTTGATTGAAAACATTTCTTAATTGTTCCATTTGCTAATTACCCTCACTGCTAAAAATTTGTTCTTCATTTCTAGCCCTAGCTTTTTTAGCTCAGCTTTCAGCCACTGAATTTTGTTATGTCTTGGACCAAAGAGCCCACCATCAGAATTTTATTTTGTGTGCTTTGTAAACTTTGCTGTCCCTTAGCCTTCACTCTCAGACTGAGCTTCTGGGATATTTCAGTACAAGGAAAGCTTTCATTGAGATTCTTCTCTGAGTCTCTTCAGTCTTTCTAAACCCTTTTAACAGTGATGCAAGAACTAAACAAAATATTACAGGAGCAGTTGCATGAAGGTCAAATGCTGAGGTAACATGAACTTTGAGCACCTATTCAAGATGCGTTGAACATGGAAAGGTTGTATTAGCCCTCCTGGAAACAAGGACACAAGGGAGCTTTGGTCAACAAGACTATTCACACTTGACCACATTAAAACAAAATTTGCATGCAGTCGTCCAAGCTGTGTACCACTGACCTGAACTCATCATGATTTATCACTATTACAGTGATCACTTCCAAACTCTAACTGTGATTATTTTGTGGTTTGTTCCAGATTTTTAAGAAAACAATAAGTAAAATACAGTCAAGATCAATTCCATAGAAATGGTCTCATTTTATAACAATATTTCGAGGGATGTCTTTTCCATTGTTAATCAACAGGTGTATGTCCTGGTAAATTTGCATGTGCCACATAAATTTAGCATCATCTAATTTAATGTAATTTAAAGTTGGAATTCTAAGGGGTAAGACAGGGTTAATACAGTTTGCTTCATCTATCAATCAATCCACAACCCCATAAAAATATATTGCTAATTTGACAGAATTTATTTTCTGTATAGTTTCCTCAATTGAAATCAGTTATATTTCTTTCCTTTAGCTCTTTGCAGAGTCCTGTATCAGCTGGGACTCAATGCTTGTTTCGCCTGAGTTCAATGTCAACCTGACAGTTTATTGCAGCAATCTTCTTGCTATCCTTTTCAAATATTTGCATAGCATTTTTATTTTTCTTATCTTCTGGAATATCTGTAGAAAAGTGTCAGAAAGTACCTAAGGTAGCCTTAGGTAGCACATTTGAAACTCTTGTGGTTATTATTGAAATGTGATTTAGAGAGGATTAAAATTCACATTTCTGAGTAACAATTTTTTAAATTTCTATGGAAATGTTTTCTTATCACCTCAGGAATCTGCTTGTATAGATTTTATGTAAAAAAGATGGAGATATCTGAGGAAACGTTTTAGTGTTTTGAGCTGTTTTAACTGCTACCACAGCCTTCATCTAGGAAGAAAAAAATCATAGTTGAGCTATTTATTCTCAATGTATGTCCCCAAAATATGCATTTCTCAAAAATATGTATTTTCTATTCATCTTTTATCCTAATGAAACTTTGTATTGGTTCCTTTTTGCTTACAAACATTTTAGAAGAACAGGAAAAGGTAGAAAAAGAACCACAAAAATGATCAATGATATGGAACCTCTCTAAATGAGAAATGACTCAGTTAACTGGCACTCAGCCTTGTGAACAGATGCATGAGAGTGCATATGGTGCAGGTCTACAGAATCATGTAGGAGACAGAGAAGGTTAATAAGGAATAATCATTCTGTATCTCTTTGAGCATAAAATCCAGGCAGGATCAAATAAAACTAACAACTGGCAACTGAAAAACAGGGAGGGAATTCTTGATGCAGTGTATAATTAAGTTGGGGAATTTTGTGCTGTTGCTTGCTTGCAATGCTGAAAATTTATACAGATTAAGAAAATGGTAAATTCACATGGAAGAAAATCGGTTCAGGGCTGTTAAGCAAAGACATTCACACCAGCTCGGGAAGTCTTTGAGCCACAAAGTACTGAAAACTGGATGTGTATTCTAGGGATGCATTGCCATAGGCATGCCCTGTCCTGATACTCTTTCCCAAGAGCATCTGCTGTTCATTGTGGTAATAAATTAGCTTGTCTTGACCTAAGATGGTTCTTCCTATTCGCTACAACTGAACACTTTGCACCAGTGTTAACTGTCATGTACAGCTGCTCAGCTATGTCATATGCTGTTGCTTATATTCCTTGAGCAGCTGAATATCTTTTTGTAAACAAAACAAAACCAGCACAAAATAATAAATGAATAAGTGCATGACAAGCAAAAACCAGCTAATCCACAGACACAAATACCTTTGCTGGCATGTGAACACGGATATTGTTTGGAACAGCTATCTCTGCAAAGATAGTGTGACCAAAAAGCTTAACTGCAAAAAAATAAGTATGATCAAAGATGAGCTAACAGCTGCCATAAGCCAAAGAAAGACTTACAAACACTGCTTTTGTGCTCTCCTACTGGCTCCAGGCAACAATAACTGCACTGAAGTTGATGTGATTAATTCAGAACTACACCATTGTAACATTAAGTTTTAATCCAGTACAAAATACAGATGGAATGTTTCCTAGCTCCTTATTTACTGAGGGTTTTTTTAATGATCCTTTGTTTTATCATTACTGCAGTATATGTGTGTGAGCATGCAGAATGGCATGGGCAGGTACTGTGATGCCCAGGTGAAATTTGAGAGTAAGGTTTCAGGCCTGAACAGTGAGAGCCTTTGAAATGACTGATGTGGGGCTCCTCTCTTTGACAGGTGGGTTACAACATTATGCTGCATACAGGGATTCAGTGATTTTAGCCTGCTACCAGAATTCCCAGTTCTGCAGCCTGGCTGAGGATTACTGTGCAGGGTTAGATTCCTTGGGGACAATGAAGGTCATGCGAGGAAGCCTATTTCTCTTCATTGACTGCAGAGGAAGCCTTAGGTGATTAGGTTAGATATAGATATCAGATTTCTAGATGTCAGTTTATCCCATTTTAAATCCCTAGAGGACTGTTCATCTCATGTTAAAATATGTACCTAAGAAAGGTCAGATGAATTGTCATCTGAAAAAGCCATTTCTCTCTACTGACCACAGAGGCAGTTTAAGGTCAATAGCTTAGGCTGAGACATCTAACTTTAATATGGTTAAAGCCAGAAATAAAGAATATCACCTTTTTGTTTCATGTTGAGTGGATTAAATGCCACGACAGATACTCTCCTAGTCAGTAATAAATGTAGTGTTGCACATTTCACAAGTTAGCAAGACCTGCAAAGTCTTAATTTTAAATTAGTTTTCAGTCAAGATAATGTCAATTAAACTATCTTCAGGAAATTTCATATTGCCCTAGGATCTTTATGACTTGACTTGAGAGCAAAGACACCCAAAGCTGGGACAAAAGAAACTATAAATACCAGATGTGTCTGTCTATGTGTTGCAGTTAGTCACTTCCAAAGGCAAAACAGAGTCCTAAGTTGTCTGCAGCGTATATAAAATGAGATTTCCTATGAATTTGTGAATTATTGTGATGCCTAACCCAGCATTAGCATAAAAGACCAAAAATATTCCAGAGTTAGTCAACAGTCTTTGAGGTGAAATGCTATTCTGTCAGAATTAGAATTTTCCGGTGATTGCATCAATATGCACTTTGAAAGGATTAACTTCAGACTGCTGTCATATTAACTTATAGACTAGCATATAGGGTTTTATGGGCATTTTCTTTTTAATCAAATCTAATAATTACATTTTGGGGTTTATTTAAGAAAGATTATTTAATCATTTTAAATAATGTGTAATACATTTTATTACTTTTTTGCACTTCTAAAATGTAATATTGTACTGCAATATTTTAATAATTTCAAAAGAGTTTATTTCAACACTATAAAAAAAGGAGAAATGTTTAATAAAGTCCCTTTACCATTTATAAACCAAAATATTTTAGTAATTTTGGCTTCTGAAAAATATTTTGAGATGTTAATCTTGATTCTCTACCACATGCCAGAGTTCAACAGGAAACTTACTTTCCCTCCAAGTCTGGGTTTTCAGCTATTTAGAGTCTCACTGACTGACAAACTGAATTGTCAATGGAATGTATTCATTCATTTATATCTACAGTATTGTCCCTGTCTGCTTTGTTTTCCTCTGAGTCCTTATTTTTTCATCAGCAGCTTGGAAGTGAATCAGTGTCTGCTTATTTTCTAAGGGAACTGTAAAGGGAAGGGCTGCTAATTGTCTCATAAAAATATTTGTCAGGAAAACATGTTTGTTTTAAAATGTACTTTTATCCATGGATGATCTCATGCCTTAAAATTTTCATCTGTGACGCATGTTTGAATTCTCACAATGTCCAGAATGTTATTGTACAGCTAGGTGGGCCGTTAAACCTAAAGCTGGATTCAGAGTTTGTCCATGCTGACCCTTCCTAGGTCATCTAGTCCAAAAATATTTGTTTAAAATTTAAAAATACTTGTTTTAATTCTCAGAATTTCTCATAAGGAGCAGGGATGCAAACATTTGTATGTTGAAGAGGAACCAAAGTCAACTAGTCTCCAGAAAATGTGTCAGTTTGCTTTCTCATTCATGCTTGTCTATCTTAGAGATAACCCTTTTGGAACATATGAAGTTACAACACAATGAAAGTTGTATGATTTATAAAAACATGTTTGACCCACTGCTGTATGGAGAAAATGTTAGTTGACCTGGTCTGTTTCAACACAGGACATCACTGAACCAGAACTAAGTGTCACAGAACTAGATAGTAAAAGGTTTTAAAAGGGACCTCCGTTAATCTTTTTCCCTCTTTTCTCAAATGTAGCTAAAAACTAGCCTGTGTTTAGACATCATTATTTAATAGAAGTGGAGGACTAATGGAAATTTCAGAGGTATGTCAATATATTTTCAATATAGAAACTTCTCAGCAAGATGTGGTTGATTATAATGTATTTCTAGACATGGAACCCTAAGTTTATGTTTCTTTATTTGTGAATATAGGTCAAAAAGATGGTGAAAAATGAGTACTACTATAACAGTCACAAAACTGTGAGTAGTAGCACCTCCATTTGTTATATACAGAAATAAAAACATTAACTTTTTTTTGGGAAAAGTCCCTCTAGCTGGATGATGCTTGCATTACATGTACAATCTCACTGGATACCAGAGTCTTCTGTCTTTTTATAAGGCTAGTAAATACATTGTCTACTAATTCAATGAATAAAACTGAGTTTTACTTGTATAATTTGAGAGATAAGTAAAATTGAATAATTGGATTGTTTCCAATTCTGCTTAATTCATGGTGTTATTTTTTAAACCAGCACAAATTCTGAACTGAAAGTGGTTCCATGGTGGGCAGTAGTTCAGACAAATGCAAACCAATATTTTACAAATTAATAAAATATAATTTTTTGTCCATCTCAAATTTTTTTATTTTTTATTTTTTAAAAAATGAAAAGCACAGAAGTCCGTTGTGGTGGGGAAAAATACTCAACAGAGAGAGAAAGTTAATATGTGTCTACTTGGTAGTATAAACATGTTTGCAGCTTATACAGTTAGCCTGGCTTTAAGCTAGAATTTGCCATTGATAATAGTGTAGTCATAACATCAATAAAAGTGCACCATGAAGTCATGGCATGACTGGGATCCTTAACACCCATGCAGGTCTTTGGACAAGCACTTGAGCCACAGGCACAGTGAGCTCTGTGCGGCTACCAGATACATGGATAGCTGTCCCTCCATACTTTAAAGCTTTGAGTAATACCATTAAGATGTTTTGCCTTTTTCATATACCAATGAGAGGACACTGCATAAATTCTTCCTTCAGACAAAATAGTGGTACTAAAAGCATAAGAAATCATGGTTGGGAGTTGAACATGGAATAAATAAATTTGAATATTTGGGCAATAAACTTTGGAAAAAAGCTTACTTGAAGGTGTTTTTGGATCAAAACTGGGTGCCTTTATGTTTTAATCAAGAACACCATACCTGGGCTTAGTATGAAAGTGATTTCATTTAGGTACCTAGAGTGGAGTTTAGGTATCTTAGGTGCGCAGGATGTAAGATTAGGTCATCTGCCAGTCATAGCACTGGTCCAAAACTGATTTTATGGTCCTCTGAAAAGAAAGGCCTTTCAGATTTTTTTTTTGCTATTTATTTCATTGCATAGTGTTATTTTATCTGTAGTGATTACAGTGGAGTAATATTGCACATAAATTATTATTTATGTGATTCAGCAAGGTTTGGCCTGGGAATGGAGATGTTTCCTATTGGAAACTGAAAGCTGTTTAAAACTGAATCCTGGTTTCACTTCCGACCTCTAAAAAGAAACTAAATTGTTTAGCTAAAACCCAAAAGCCTTTGACCAAAAATGTCTAAGGAATGTAGTGGAATAGCTCATGTGTTTGTGCCAACTGAAACACTGGAGAAAATATTCAGGAGTGCTGGTGCAAGACCATCACTGAAACCTACCAAAATTTCATCTTTGTGATGAAATGAATAACATATTAGAATGGATGCAAGGCAGTTTTGCTTTATGTGTATTAAACTGATATAAGTCTATATGTGAAGTGTGCATCATCTAATTGAACAAATTGAGTTGAATTATGGTAATTTTTTTATGTAGATAAGTCCTTAAAGAGCAATTTTAGCTGAGGTAAAAAGTTGAAATTAGGATGCTTCTTGACTGAATGTCAGTAGTCATCACAGTAGTTACAGTATTTACACAGTAGTCACCAGAATTTATTTAAATAAAAATGTCTATTTGTTGTAATCCCTCCCAGTTATCTAATCAATACAATTAAGACAAACTGAGTAAACTGTGAGAAATAAAACTGAGGGAAAATACTACTGTTTATTCCCGAGGGAAATAATGTGAACTTTCATCCTAAATCAGATGAGAGCCAACAATTTAAGCACAAGGTCAAAAGCATGGAAACCCATTCCCAGACTGTTTTGGCTTGTGCAAATCAAAGATCTGAGAGCAGAGGGCTTTGTTATATTTACTCTTAGGCAGATTGCATGCAACCCTGTCGTATCTTGCAGAGTTGGTAGCATTCCCTGAGATCACTTCTACTTGGAAGAATACCAAGAAAAAAACCTCAACCAACCAACCAAAAATGCCAGAAGGAAATAGTGTTAGTGGGTTTTCTTTTTTACTGGAGATGTTACTTGAACCTAGATCCAAGTTGGTGCTAGAGCTGTTAGGTGGCAGAGGGCACAGGATTTTTCCCAGGTGAGATGTAAAATTAATACTGGGGTTGTTAAATAGCTAATAGTACTTTTTTCCTTTTTTTTTTCATTTTAAGATTAAAAGGCTTAACTATTGCATCCTAGCCAGATTCTGACTCAGCTCATTACATCATAAACTCATAAAGTTCATCCTGTAGAAAGTATTATATTCTTCCTCTCCTCAGCTGTTTGTTAGGTGTCACTGTGCCTTGGCATGCAGCTGCTGTATCCCATTAAAGAGATGGTTTAACTGATATACAAAACATGGTATTTAATAACATAGCAAGGCTGTTTTGTGGTTCTGGATTAACCCCGAGGGCTTTCCCTTCTATTTTATAACTGATCCTTCATGGTTTTATTTCTCCCTCTTATGCCTCTCCCTAAAGCTTTCAGCTGTTTTTCCAGTTTTAAGCTCCCATCCTGCCTTCATTCCCTCCCTCATTTCCATTTTCCAGTGTTGCATCTTACTGCATTCAGTAATTAGGGCTCTAGCTCCCAGAGACAAATAATATGTAATGTCCAGGGAAGAACCAGCTATTTCTCTCTCTCTCAATCTCAGTATGTTTTTAATTTTCACAGTTTCAGGGAAAACTTGACGATGTGATCCCAGTGAATCCTAACTGCAAACTCAAACCCCAGAATTTTAAAAATCTTGATTTCTAACCTCAGGTTGTGACTTTGGCAGGTACCACTTACTCTTTTTGAACTGGATATTCATTTTATCCTAACTTTGCTTATGAAGTCCCTCTGAGGCATGAGCACACCCTTTTCCTCTGGCTTTTGTTTCATCATAAAAAGCTTTATAAAAGATTACAGTTTGTCACTCACTGTTTATGAAGAGATGTCAGTCCTTTCTTTTTACACTTGCATATCCACGTTGTAGAGGACTTCCTCCTGATAAACAGCTACCATGCCAGCAGACCTTCTCCTTAAAGGCACTGCACATCTTTATGGCTTCTGGATGAAGCATTTCACCCAAAATTTCTGTGCACCAGTCTGCAGATTATAAGACCCTGCTGATAATTTCTAAAACCTTTGGGATATTTAAAGGTAAATGGTATGAAACAAACTAGGAACTTCCAGTACCGCACTAATACTTTCACAAGTCTCCTGTACACACTGTGTGCAGTCTGGAACGAAGCTGCCTACCCTATCTTGATTTTTGATACAGCATCTCAACCCAGAACAGTGTTGGACCAATTTTTGTTGAAAATGGAAAAGCAGTCAGGCTGGAACTTGGTTGGAGACTGAGACTTCTGACCCAAGGGCTCATACACAGCTGATGAGGACCCATCAGCTGTGTATCTCACCTCTGTTTCCAGTTCGATGCAGCAATGGTCTCGGTGTGTTTTGATGGCATTGCATGGCTGTGTACTGCCAGCTGACTATATCCCCAGGTACCTAAACAGATTAGCTTTAATACAAAGACATTTCCCAAACTGTAACACCTTGATTAGCTCAGTCAAAATCCAAGATGATCCCAGAGCAAGACTAATCCAAGTGATTACAATATCAAGTATGGCTAAGTCATTGGAGTCTACCAGGAATTCTTGAAACAAGAATCAGAAGACGTGGATTCCAATTATAACTTTGTCAAATGCGTTCTGTGTCCCAGGACCAAACCGCTCTCCTTAAAGCTGTAGCTTTCCAGGGAAGCTTCTGTCTCCTTTACTGTGTTTGCACAGCATGTAGGACAGTGTAGCTTGTGCTGTAGGTGAAAAAAATTATACACAGTTTATCACAGGTATCATAAGTCTAAGAACATGTCTTGTGTGCTTTCCTTATCAGAAAATACATTGTGAATATGGTCCCTGCAACAGTTTTACAATGTATTTTCAGAAATGGGCATAAAAATATCCTATAAAATTAAATATTTTTTAATGTAGATTCCTATTAAGTTTCTGGGATAAAATACAATCCTTAAAAGTCTTTTTTATAATGCACGTTTTGTAGAAATGGACCTTTATTTCTTGTTCCTCTTCAGAAATATGTAACTGGTTTAGCATAGCAGTTCCTTGTAATAAAATGAAAGGAGCCACCTGTAAATAATCTCATTACGTTGAGGTGAGTTTCATTTTTTTAATTCACTCTAAGTTGCAAATGCCAATCATTCCCATTCCCATATCTGCCACCTAATAATCTCAATTCTTACTGGTGTTAAAGAATTGTTCTCTGTAATATTTTTAATATTGCCTGAAGTAATTTATGAAAACCAGAACTAGAAACTGGAGATTTCCACTTTCTGCTGTAATCCTTGCATCTGCTTTAAGAGCACCATGGTCTTCATGTTAGCTGATTGACTTGATTTACCATTCTCCAGTTTTTGAAATACTGCTGTGTGCGTATAGACTCACACAAGGTTCAGTGTGCTAACACCGTCAGTCATTTGGCATCCTCAGACGGCTGAATGGGGAATAATTCTTGCTGGACCCTTTAGTGAGACCCCCTCCTATCCTCTTGGCAAGCTGAGGACTTACAGGTTATGTCTTGCTACACTTCACTAACCAGTGTGAAAGGGTGGGGCTAGGCACTGCTAATTTTCTCATGATATTGACCCATGCCCAATAGTACTCCCTCAAATACTTGCCAGGCATGGTTTGGGGAACAGTAATGCCCAGGAACTGGCCTCAAAAACACCTTAGATGCAGCTGCAGGTGATGAAACAGCTTATCACCTGTACACGTGTCCCTCCCAGGATGAGAGATGGCTCCCAGCTTTGTTAACTCATGAGTTTAGACATGGATAATTTAGCCAGATTGCTCCACAAGGCAGCTTTCCACCCTGGCCCTGGAGCACACACACTTGCGCTTTATTTCTGTGCTTGTAGAAGCCTGGACTGTTGTTCATGGATCCTCTGTGCACCACAGCTTTTCTTTCAAAGGATGCCAAAGTCCATTGGTCAGCTCCTGCAGACAACCTTTCTTGGGAAACACGACCATTTCTCCCCGTTTTAAATGTGCAGGGAACTAGGACCAGGCAGAGATTGGGCAACAGGAACTGTTTGGTCTTCGGTCAAACATTCAGTGTCATAAGAATATTGATGCCATTTTAAACAGCTACAGTAGGTGGTCTGAAAAGAGCTCTCTGCCACTCTTACCCCAGGTACAGAGTGCAATAATATTACTCTTCCTCCTCCTTGAAATGCTGTGATGAAGTATTTTCTGATTATTAGAAGCTGTTATTAGCAGAACATGCATATTTTTCAACTACAGGCTGGTACTTTCTTGTGCCCACACACAAATACTGAGAAAAGTGAGAGAAACAAAATGCATGAGAATGACTAGTGAAACCTGCTGTTTTAACAAGTTGGAAATGAAAACATAATGTGGTACACATCTCATTAATTAATTTTATTACAACTTTATGCCAATTTTTATTAGATGTTTTTATTGGATTAGGAATTGCATTTTGAGATTAAGTTAAAAATGTGAGGGTGTTTGCCTATTCTCATAGTAGATGTAAAATTTAAATGGTCTTATTTTAATACGTATTTCTCCTATAATTTAGCTTTTGCCATTTGGCAAACTCTTTAGAGTCAAACATTTGGCATAAAATCAGGTCTAACTCTTTGCAGTCAGAGATTAATGATCTGTCCATAAAGTTTCTTTACTTTACAGTTAATTCCCTTAGCATGAAGTGCTTCCACTTACTAATGTTACTTTAGCAGTTTGTAAATGACATTAACAAATAAGAGTCATTTTATGGTGGTCTTATGGCACAACTAGCTCCAGTGATGCTACCTCTTCTTCTTCCTTGCAATTAGAAGAAATATTTTAATCCAAATAGTGCATCTGTCAAGGAACTGTCAAAAAGAAAAGGCTAATAGGAATATCCTTTCATATGCTCTGAAAGAAGCTTATCCCATTTATGGATTTAGCGAACATGCACTGTCAGTTGATGCAAGAAGAAATAGCAGATATGAAGAGTTTTCATTGATTTAGACAGTGATCAAGAGAAGACTCTGTACCACTACTGTTTTCCTTTTTTAATGCCAGCCACAGAGAGCCTCTGTTCTCAGACGGGGTCTGAGTGTCAATTCATAAAAAGGAAAGCCATTTCTGGTGTTACTGGCTAGCACTCAGTTTTAGAAAACATTTAATTGATCCAAGTCTTTACTGTTGTTAAAATGCATCATAGTATATCACATTGAATACCTGATATTTGATACTTGAAAATTTTAGTTATATGAGCAGTATAGCAATAAATATAGAAAAATTTAATTTAGTGGTCAAACTAAAATTTTAACATAGCTGATTTCTGCTATAAACATACAAATTATGTTGACTTCAACAATTTTTTTCTAAAGGAGAAATTGGTTTCTTGTGTTCAGTCTTTAACTTGTCTGATCAAAGCTACCATATTCTAGCTGAAGCATGAAATAAATAGGTTAATTGTATTTAATTTCAAGAGTCTTCTTAGTACAACTGGTAAAGGTATTCTTTGCTTCCATTTTTTATACCATTATAAATTCTTCTATGCATTCTCAAATAATTATGCACCACCTAGGAAGACACATGAGAACAGTTCATACTCTGTTTCCCTAGGTCAGTGATACTCTGCACTCACCAGGATCAAGACCAGTGCATGGGTCAGAAGTCAGAATGATTTCTTATAGCACTGCAGGTGTGCACAAGTACCCATTCATTGGCAGGGCAAGGTAAATGTCTATGTTTGTTTGATAGAATCTCTGGAAGCCATGATTAGCAGTGTAATCCCATTGTATTGAAGAAGCAGTTCTTTTGGTGCCTATATTAACACTATTTCAGCTTAAAAAAATTATTTAATGCATCATTTGAATTACTTATTTCTTTAACTTCTTATACTTCATACATATACTTTAATATTTTTGAATATTATGGCCTTATTATACAGTAATTAGTTTCTAACTGTCCATTTTGCTACATTCATTTGATTTCACAGGCTTTAAACTGAAGTCAAAGTACATGGCTGGTTTACTGCATTTTAAAACAATATTTACCTTTCTGTGTTGGTCCTACAGGCTTAAGTGTCAATACACGTGCAGGTGAACTCTATTAACTTTTTTACTGGATTATTTTTCCTTGACTTTCTACTTCTCACTCATGAAGCTACATCATAGTTGCAGGACACACTGTCATTCTCCAGATATTTATGCAGACATTTTTTTATAGCTATTTGTGAAAGGAAACAACTATCAAGGCCTGAAAGGTTTCCACATTGTGCAGCTCCACTAAAAGAGAATGAAACATGGAGAGTCTTGGAAAATGAAGATTCTATGCAAAAATACAAGTGGACTTCAGAGAACTAACTACACTTATGGACCATGCCGGTAGAGTGAAGGAATTGTTCCTATCAGAGGGCAGACTTATATATCGATAAGCTTAATTCTGTGTACCTGCAGACAGATTGTGCCTGTGGCTTCACGGGAAGATTGTTTCTCTCTTTTATTCTGCATGGGCTATGGGTCTGGGATATGGCTGCATGAATGGAACTTCCCTCAGACAGAAAAATCAAATATAAACTTGAAAGTAAGAGCACTGGGGCATTTGTGCAACAACAGCCTTCTCAGAAATAATCTTTTTTTTTTTTTTTTTTTTTTTTGTGTAAGGAAAAGATTGCTTTGGTTGGGAACTGGGAGAACATTTTGATCTGTATAAGAGATTCAACTCAGACTGAAGGGTTATATGGTCAAAATCCATTTGTCTAAGGACAACTACTACCCTGGTTATAACTCTATGGCTCTAGAAATAATGAAACTTTGAGTAATATCTGTAATCTGTTAAAATTCCATTTCTCTAAAATAAGCACAAAATTTCCAATGAAGTCAATGATACCAAGATTTTAACTTCCAGATATACCAGGAAATATGAATTTGACTGTTAAAGCATAGACTTCATAATGCATTTTGTTTCAGATTTCATTGGACCTCATACAAACATGACTGATAGAATGGAAGAGCTTTAATTAGCTGTCAGAAATACATTTCCAACATGGTTTCAGGAAGTTCATGGTTTTCAAGCAAGTGTACGTTTTTTCTTCATTTTTGTTTTAAATTGTATTTGTGCAACAGTGCTTCATCCATCAATATCTAAACAGGATTTTATTATTGTTTAAGCTACTTCACTGAAAGAATGTTCTGAAGCTTTTAGGAAACTTGAAATATATTTAAGAGTAAATCCTAGAGATACTGAAGTCAACAAAAATTGTACTACTGATTTAAATTGGAGCAGAATATAACTTCTTTTGCTTTACGCCTTCTTTCAAACGAATGCAGCAAGGCTTTTCTACTTTTTTCCCTACTCTTTTGTATTAGCATTTGTATCAAAAAGGGTCTGAAAGATCATTAACAGGAACAGCTCTGATCTCAATATATATTTCCTGTGAGTATATGCAGTGAGATATAGTTCACGTGCTGAATTTTAAATGTTGACTGTGTGTAGGATTTTCAAAAGCACTTCATAATAGTTATATGTGTTTCCTTTGAAATTACTGGGATTTTTGCTTTGACAAAGTTCGTAGCAGGAGTAGGAAGAGGGTTGAGTGCTTTTGGAGAGTCCAGAGTATGATTAAGTTAGCATAGGGTAAAGCCCCATTTCATTTGATATTGATAAAGAAATCCTTAATTTACTTAAGTGAAACTTGGTGGTTATGTCACAAAATTTATAATAGTGTTAAACTATATAAGTATTGCAGGCTGCAGCTTTAGTGATTTGTAAGATCTAAATGAAGGATAAAATGTTGATCCATTTTCGGTGAGTAACACTTTAAAAGCAATTATATAGACTTCATCAGAATTAGTTATATGGTAATACGCTGGTGGATGTGAACACGGTTATTAGAATCTGCTCCAAAGAGGGGAAAGAAAACAATATTTATCTTGTAAAGGGTACAGAAGTACTGACTACACCAGGCCAACTGACAATAACTTGCTTCCCATTAAATATATGCAGTATTACACACAGAAATGAGCTGCACAAGTGTGAAATTAACATCTGCAAAGTTCTGGTTTTACTCAGAAACAGTGAGCCAAATAAACACTTAAAATACATAATGATTACTCTTTTTAGTGCAGCTGAGAAAAGCGGCATGTATAACTGCAGCAGTTGTGGGTTATGGATTGTAAAAATATTATGGAATGAACATAGCCATTTGACCACTTTTACTGCTTGTTGTTGCATTATGTATGTTTCATATACATAAGTTTAATATATGTAAAATTCATATAAAATTTCCATTACACATTAAACTTATGAAAACGTTGTCCTGTTCAAACTAATTATGATTTTTTTTTCTTTTTTTTTTCTTTTACATATGAATCCTATTTTATCTGCTTTGGAATTAATTAATTTAGTAGGTATACCCTATTTCTTGTACCAGTGTATAAAATATAACACTGGTTCTAATGGTCCTCTGATGGTGCTTTGAATGAGGAAAAACTACTGGCAGAACTGACCTTCAGTTAGCCTTCAGGTAACTCGCCATTATTTTCTGCAATTTTCTCACCTTCTGTGATGTGTAAACCAATACCTGCTCTGAGCTGAGTTGAAAATTATCCAGTAGATGACTTAAACCCCCCAAATTTATATATTTTATTCTTACCACCTTCTGACAGAGTCATTCAAAAGATTCTAGTGAAATGGAGAGGGATTATACCTACCTTGTAAAAAGGGAATTGAACCACAAATAAATGAAGTTAACTGAATTTTTCAGTCAGCTGAATTGCCCAGGAGGAGAGTCACATTGCCTGATACACTGCTTCCTGCCCAAGGCAAGATGAATACAGAATGTAGGTTTCTAAACGTAAGATGGAGCATCACCTGGATATCTGTGTGCCTACATTTACTCAGGCTTGATATTTTTGAACCCTCCCATTACCCTATTTGACCCATTGACCCATGTTAACTTTTTAGCTATTGAGTCTATGTGGAAGAACTTTTCCTGGAGAACACAGGGTTAGTAGTTTCCCTACTTTCTTCCTGCAATAGCTGATTTTCTAACATACTCAACCAGAAAGTAAAGCCTCTGTATTCAGCATCTTGATCTGAGAAGATTTAAATAAGCTACTCCCTGAACACTGCCCTTATAACGAATACCTAAAGATTATGACTGTCAAATTGTCCATGCCACCATCAGCAGCCAAGCATTTTATCATGTCCTCTCTTGATTGTTACCAGTTCTTGTCTTTTATTTCCTAAATAAATACTTCATATAGAAATAGTCTTATATGAAAAAAGAACTCATGAATAAGTATATTGTGTTGACTAATTGATAATATTGCCTTTCTGGTGGCTTATGAGTCCCATACCTCTGGTCTAAAGAATAATGATAATAAAGGTACTAGCTTGCATATTTTTTCTAATTTTGCACTTCTTATACCATGAAGTTCATGCATCTCCCAGGTACCCAGCACAACAGTAGAGCCAGAATAGTTACAGAAAACACACCAGTGCGGGTGTGAGTTTAATGGAGAGCATGGATTACTTCATAACATCAGTAGAAGAAATCTTGCACTGGTTTTGGCTCCTGTTCAGCAAAGCCTGTAATCAGATGCGTTTATACACAGTTCAGGAAGTGCAGGCATAGAGGCAAATACAACCTCCTATTGGCAATAGTTATCTTGCAGAAAGATTTGTGAACGTGCTGGTTTTGAAAGATTTTAACAAAGTCAGAAACTGATAGCACTGGCTAGCGCCAGGCACGACACAGGCAGGTGCTGAACGAACTTCCCCAGCTCAGCCTCTGCCAATGCACGTCCCCCCGACCTGCAGCACTGCAGCTGTTCCTCTCTGTGCCAAGTTGTGTGGTGGTGGTTTGGGGATTTGGAAAAGCACATTCTCTGCACAAATACATTTCAGGTCTCCAAAGGGCGGTGAATTAACCCACTGTATCACTTCCAGTGTAATGAATTTTTAAATTCCTCTTTCTAAGCACAAAAGCCTCCTGTTTTTCTGCAGGGCACAGTGATGAGTATCCTTTTCATTCTTTCTCTGACTCACTGTTATATTTTGATCTTTGCAGTTTTGCTGGAATATACTTCTTTAAAATATAAGCATACTTTTTTATAGGAAGAATAATTTTCTTTGAACCATATTTATTAAATTAACAAGGTGAGAGAGGAAATATTTTAATAATGCAGGGGCAGATTCTCTATCCTTTGAAGCAGTGATGAGCTCTCTGTGGTGTCAGTGATCTAAGTTAGTGCCAACAGCGGGGTGCTGGAAAGACGTATTTGTCTTATCTGGCTGTTAAAAGGGTAGTCATTTCATTAACTGGTTTGATACGTGATTTATAGTACTGCATATGAGTCCTGAACAATTATATTTTAAAAGAGATCTCAGGTTTTTGAATCTAGGTCACATTTTTCAGTCCTGATTCAAGAGCAGCCTTGTAGAAGTGATGCAAGATTTCAGCTCATTGGTGGCAGTGTTCTGCAGGATCAAAGTTGTGAACCGGCTGATGAAAAAAGTGAGTTATGATGATTTAATGAACTATCAGAAAATATACTGATTACATTGATAACTGTTCCTAATCATGTTTTTGATCTTTTTCAAATGCAGGATTTTAATTTACTGTGGTTCATGCCAGAACTGAAGTGGGGTCTCTGTGGGTGCGTGGTAGGTGGCCTGGGCTGTGCTAATATGCAGTAACCAGTTACAACACACACTCATCATATTTCCATATTTAAGTACACCATGGATCACCCCACTGATGTAGATGATCTCCACTTCCAAATTTTTATTTATTTATTTATTTTCATTCTGGGAAAAAAGAAAAATGCATTGCTTCATAGTAGAATTTTTGCTTACTGCAGTTCCTAGCTTTCAGATTTGAACACAATGGGTAACAATGAGATGTTGAATGACAATTTTGTTACTATTCATTGTGTCCCATAGATAAGAGATATCAAAGAGTAGAATCACAGAATCACAGAATGGTTTGGACTGGAAAGGACCTTAAAGCTCCTCCAGTTCCACCCCCTCTGCCACAGGCAGGGACGCCTTCCACCAGACCAGGTTGCTCCAAGTCCCGTCCAACCTGGTCTTGAATACTGCCAGGGATGGGGCAGCCACAGCTTCTCTGGGCAACTTGTGCCAGTGTCTCACCACCCTCACAGAAAAAAATTCTAACATCTAATCTAAATCTCCCCTCTTTCAGTTTAAAGCCATCCTGTCTTGTCCTATCTCAACATACCCTTCTAAAAAGTCCCCCTCCAACTTTCTTGTAGGCCCCCTTTAGATACTGAAGACTGCTATAAGGAGTAGCAGGAAAGGGAAATTTGTTAGGTTTTTGTTGATTTTCTTCAGGATCAGGTCAATCTGGGTCAAAAAAACCAAAACACTCTTCTCGTTCCCTTCCCTCAAAAGAAATCCCACTCTACACAAACAATTTTGCCCTTTCCCCAGAAAGAAAACTTTGATTTTTTCCTTGACTATTTGTTTTCAACTTCTTTGGGGAATATTCCATTTTATCATACTAAGTATCTATATTGCCATTTTGTTCCTTTAAATGAAAGGAAAATGCTAACATAGAATCATAGAATCATAGAACAGGTAG
>NW_009945599.1:0-6303 GCF_000696875.1 Nestor notabilis
ACGCTTCATCCCTCGGAATCAATCCTGCCACGTCCTGGCCGGGAGCTGGTTTTGTCACTCGGCACCCCTTGCAGCGTGCCAGGCACAGGGAGCAGGGAATGCCGGCACGGGGCAGAGCTGGTCACTGGGTATTCATCCTCCTGGAAGAGCAGGACACCTGCAGCAGCCCCACACGGTGCCCGTCTCTCCCTGGTCAAGGATCGCACCCGCTCTATCCCCAACCTGGGTACGGGACCCATGCATCCAGCATGCAGCAGCACCCCGGCCGTGCCAGCTCCCCCCACAACACACCAGAGTCCTCTCTGTGCTGCCAGTGCTCACCCACACACACACACTGTGCCCGGGCCCTGCTCACACGCTCACATTATCCTTGGTGCGGTGCCAAGGCATGCACCCGCTCTCTGCATCCCGGCCTCCCTGTTCCCCACAGCCCATTTTCACTGCCTGGCCGCATGCTGGAGTGGCAGCATGTGGCTTCTGAATTGGGGGACCCATTGCAATAGTGCCATTTCCCATCCTGCTGGCACCAGGCTGAGCTCCAGAGCTCAGCTATGAATGGGGCACCCCTGGCAGCCCGTGGGAACAGGCACATGCTGCAGAGGCATGTAACATCATCCCACCAGGGTTGGACTTGGCAGGTTGCAGTGATGCCGGGCTGACTTCAGCAGCTACTGGTCACAGCCGCACCCCTCACTCCATCCCGTCTGCCCCATTTCCTGTCTCTGCTGTGGGCTGCATTCTCCCCGCTCATCTCCCTGCGTTGGCAGCTCCCACAGGGCCCCAGGGCTCATCACTGCCTGGGACATTCCAACAGCCAGGGATGCTGAGATGCTCCTGCCTCCCACTGGCTTTTCCCTAGCCCACTCTCCTCGCTCCCTTCACCCTCCAGTCCCTGCACATCACAATACTACAGCAAGTTCATGTGGCAGCCAGCAAACAGCTCTGGGAACCATTCAGTTCAAACAACCTAGCAATAAAAGCCAACCGATCGCAGCAGCACACACACACACACACACCCCCGCCCCGCAGCCTCACTGATGGCAATTTGGGCCACAGAAGGGGCGGTTGCAAAGGGGCAGGTCTTGGACTCTGCGGGATCTCTCTGCCCCTGAGTACCTTGACCCCCACCTCAGCGTTGCTGAGAGCATAGGAACACCAGGAGGCTTCCAGCTTGGCACCATGGGGCTCCAGGGACAGCAGGCAGGGTGTTATCCATCTGAAGAAAGGCGATGGGGAAAATCTCATCCCCTCCTGCTGGGCCATTTCTAATACTGAAGTGCGTGGGGGGGTGAAACAGAGCCGAGCGACCTCAGAGTCACATTCACAGCTATAAAAGGAAGCCAGGTCTCCAGCACAGTGCCTCTTCCACAAAAGCAACCAGAGGATGAGGGGGCTGCGAGCAGAGCTGAGAAATAGCTGCCAGGCAGCGGGAGAGGAGCCTTTAGTGCTGAGCGAAGTGCGAGGGGCACATATGCTCTCTGTTTCTGCACATCGACATCTTCATGAAACCTGCCTGAAACTGTGTCATCTATTTTGAATAGCGCAGATAAATACTTTGATCTGCCTCCGCCAGCCCTGGCTGCAGTTCAGGTGCCAGTAAGTGGCTGCCATGCAGGTGGTCAGTCCCAAAGCTTGCATGTTGGAGATGCTGGACCAATGTCTCCCTCTGTCCGACCACATTGAGGGACATGATGTGCGTCCTGGGAACACCTCTGGAGCCATGTACTGTGTGTCCAAGCCCAATCTTCGTGCCAGACACCACTGCTCCTCTGGGGCTGCTGGGCTGGGGAGGCTGTTGTTGGGAGCTCTTTGGTAGTGCATCCCCAGCATGTCCTCACCCTGGGGCAAGGACATCCCCCGAGGCTGGGCCTGCCTGCACCTTGGATGATGCAAAGCAACATAGTCTGATCCTTACCACCATGACCTCAATCCCTTCATCAGGAGGCAGTTCCTCTCACACCCCAGCCCACAGGACTCTGGACTCATCACCGAGCTCTAGAGCATCATGGAAAGCAGATAGCACCAGATCTCTCCAGACGCTCCTCTCATCCTGCTGCCCTTACACGGTACACAAACCCCACGCCTGGCTCTGATGCTTTTGCCTCTTATCCCAATGCTCCTCGCCGGAGGTGCCATGTCCCTGCAGCCGCTCATCTTCCTGGGATGGCAACAGCTTCTGTCTGGGGACATCTGCAGGCACCCAGCAAAGCAACTGCTCCAGGAAGTGCCAGGCAGGGGATGGGTGGAAGGGGCCAGGAAACATGGAGGGCCTGGTGCCAGTGCTGGAGATGGGTCTGACTGGAGGGGTACTGGCTGCTATGCTTGGTCTGCCCAGCTTGAGGAGGCAGTAGAACCCCAAATGCATGCCAAGACCCCAGAGCCAGCACATGGCACCATCTGTGCCAGCCCAGCACCCTCCACTGTGGAGCAGCACAGCACCATTTCACCCAGCAGCCCAAGCAGATGGCCAGGCCAGGCTGGTGACAGAGGAGAGGAGCCCAGCGCTGGCAGGGGCCTCCTTTGAGAGCTGGTGGGCATTTCTGCAAGCCTCTGCAGGTCAGGGTGAGCAGCAGCATCCTAGAGGTCACAGCTCCCAGCATGGGTGGGCATGGACCAGGTGCTGCTCCATGGCTGCTGCTCCCACCTGGGGCTTGAGCTGGGGCTTGAGCAGGGTACGTGCCCCCCCTTCCCTCCCTCCCAGCTCTACACATCCCGCTTCCCAGCAAACGGTGCTGGTGTGGCTGATTTGTACTAACCCCAAATAACTGACAGCACCCAGTGTCCTTCCTCATCCATTGGGACCTTCCCAGCTTTCCCACTGCCTGGGTCCAGCACTGCAGCTTGTTCCCAGCAGCCACAAGAGGACACTCACCTCCTCCTCTTCTTCACCTCCTCCTCATGTCTCCTGCCCCAGGGCACTCTCCCAGCACACAGCACCAGTGCTTCTGCCACCTCCCACGGCTGCTCTTGCTCTGGCAGCAGCAGGTCAGGGACCCAGGGTTTGCAGGGTGCATCTGCCCAGCCACCTCCTGCCCACCAGTACCCCAAGGCTGACACGGCCTTTTCCCCAGGCACCTTACCCAACCCACTCACTGATCCAGACAAGCCACATCCCCAGTGGGTGCTTGAGCCCACAGCAGAGCCCTTGCAGGCCCCGCCAGCAGTGGGGGACCTGCATTTGATACCCTCAGCAAGTAAATACCCCCCAGCCCTGCCTAAAGGGGCAGCCCAGGCCCTTGTCCTGCCACAACATGGGAGAAACCAGCCTGGCAGCAAGAGCAAGGGGGTGAGATCTGCAGCCTGGGCCCCATGCAGCCTTGCCTCTCTCTCATCAACCCAAACTCCTGTTCCCACCTCTGAGGGAGCATTCCAGCTCCTTCCTCATCCAGGCAAGTTCTTGTTCCCCCTGACTCAGGTGAGGCAGGGGCAACCATCCTAATTCCTGCCCTTCACCCATGCCATTACCTCATCTCTATCAGCACTGCAGTGAGCCTGGCAGCCACCCCTTCCGAGGGCGCCTCATACAGAGCCAGAGCAGATCCAGTTTCCCACAGCACTTCTGGGGGGACACCAGGTTCTCCAATGTCCCCAAGAAGGCTGAGGCAGCACATGCCACAGAAGGCAGGCAAGGAAGGGAGTAGCTCAGCCAGAGCTCTCCTCACTCCACAGAGAGAAGTCCTGGGCTACCTCAACTGCTGACATCCAGCAGAGCTGCGGACGCTGGGGCCTGGGGCATGGCACAACCACTTCCTGCAATGAAGTGACCACAGCACAGCCCTGGGGGTACCTGGCAGCTGAAACACAGGCACCACCTCACTTGGAGCCTAGTTTGGACCAGGTTGGCCTCCAAACCAGAGCTTGCCTGTCCTGCCAGAGTGTAGCTGGGGCCAAACCAGAAATGGGTGTGCTGAAGCCAGTAAGGTGAAGGGAGCAGGAAGAAGCAGCAGCATGGCATAGCCCAGGGCACTCACAACACACAGGTGCCCTGATAGTTCTTTATTGTCCTCTGAGCTGGGTGGCAGCTCAGCCATGTCCAGAGCAGGAAAACAGCCTCCTGCACCTGCCCTGGGAGGCAGCACCAGTGTCCACAGTGATGCCACCAAGTCCCACTCTCAGCCTCTTCTGTTGGTCCCAGCAAAGCCTGGTTCTTGGCCTTTTCTGTCCCTCTGTGTCTCGCCAGCACTGCCATGATCGGCCACTGCAAAGATCCTGCCTGCTCCAAGCAGCTTGGTGGCAGCCCCGGCATCTCAGCTCAAGCACAGTGATGCAATTGGCTCAGCTGAACGTGCACCAAGGGGTCTCGTTTGTGTCACAGTCCAACAAGACATTAAGGACGGTGCAAGGGGCTCCTGCCACACTCAGAGCTGTCCGTGACTCAATTCGGTACCTCACATTGTTCAGGCCTCCCTTCCGATCCATCTTAAACTGTTCCTGAGGAAGAGAGAGACCATTCAGCCCACTCTGGCTTCCAGCAAAAGGAGGAAGCACCCAGAACCCAAGGTGGGAGCACAAAGCTGGCAGGGGAGGACATGAGCAAGTAGAGCAAAGAGCACACAGTGATCACAACCGCATCTCGTAAGGTTCCCCTCGACCAGATGAAGGTCTCAGGTCTCACCTGCTTCTGTGCAGCGATGCGCTTCTGGTCTCTCTTCCTCCAGGCTGGGTCATGCAGGTGCTGGAAAGTCTCGTATCCAGTTGTGATTCCAGAAGGACGGCGAACCTGGAAGGAGAGCAAAGCTTCTGTGAAGCTACTGGAAAACTTGCTGTGCCTGCTACTGGAGTGGGGAGCGCAGAAGGTCTGCCTTTCCCAGGTCTCTGCCTGGGCAGCTACAACTGGGGACCAGGTGGGGAGACTTTCTTAGGCAATTTCAACCTAGGAGGCCACACTGCACCCCTTACCTGGAGACCAGCTCCTTTGATACGTCGATAAAACTCATCATCCTCCCGTCCCCAGCCCCAGAAGCGGTTGGACATGCCATTGCACTGGAATGAGAGGAGCACCATACTGGCCAAGGTCCGGTCCATGCACCACAGAGGAGCAGACACCAGCATCAGAAGCTCTGAGCACCAAGCACAGCCTCCCAACCCTTGCCCCTAATCAGCTCACACCACAGGTTCTGTCCCCAAAGCATTTTAACTCCTTTCCCCCCACTTCTCAAGCATGGAACACAACATGCACAACTGTTCATCAAGACAGTCTCATAGTCCTTGCCCCAAACTGCCTGGGACATCCCACCCATGCACTCACCATCTCGTAGTGCTGCTTGGTGAGCAGCAGGATACCACCCACATAGGTCTTATAGTGATAGAGTGGGTGCAGCTCTGGGGATGCCACATGGAAGGGTCCTGCCTCCGGGAAGCTGTAGTCCAGCTGCTCATTGAGGGGCAGCAGATCAACGTCATGCATTGCAATGTAGTCAGTGGTGTTGCCACTCTCCAGGAAGCCCACGTTGATCAGGGATGCCCTGTTAAACCTGCCACAGACAGGGACTCTCAGCACCACGCACAGTGGACACCGTCCCTTCATGTTCCTCTCTCATGCTCCTCAGCTAAATGTCCAGCTGGTCCCCAAATGGGACACAGTGTTCCCTGCCTCCACAGTGGTGGGTGCCTCAACTGCCTGTCCTGAGGCTTACGCTAAGCCTCATGGTGACACACAGAGGTTTGACCACTGCAGACCACAAGGGGCTACAGCAAGTTCCATTCTGCCCAAGGCCAGCTGGGGAGCTCCACAGCACAGGCTGGGGCTGCACGCAGGTACCAAATGGTGAGCAGGGGCTAAGTGATAGCGTCTGCAAGCACCCCATGGCATTTCTGTGAATTTCAGCATCCCCAAATGTTCACTGCTATAGACCTGCAACACTGGGGAGAAAGATGACATGTCTGGGGGTATATAATGCTCTTCTTGCTTAAGGAGAGAGAAGCAAAACACTGCTTTATCCTTCCGTAAGCTCCAGAGTGAGAACATTCAAGGAGAGCATCTCGCCCCAGGTCCTACACTTCTCCAAGCTGCCAGAGCAAAGCGGGAGACCCTTCAGCACTCATGGTGGGGCTGAGTTTGGGTGAGGGGTCCCCTCACTCCTTTTGCTCACTGCAGCAAGGGGACACGCTACCTGAAATGATCCACCTGGTTGAGGATGAAGATGTGATGGCGAATCCTCTTGGTGCTTAGGAAGCGGTGCATGTATGGCACAAAGGTCAGTAGCTCCTCGAACCGCTCCCGGAAAGGGACGAGCAGCGCCAGGCGATGGGGACCCCACGACGGCTCATCCTCCACTGGCGGGAGCGGGGCCTGGGGCAGGC